>NW_021834174.1:0-50941 GCF_006345805.1 Octopus sinensis
CCTTAACCAAGAGCAGCACTTCCCTTTGCTCAACATGCAAAGAGAGGCTTTCAGCTGCGAGAAAGGCGATGCCACCTTTATCTTTTCTTCCTTTCTAGTCAGCACCATGACTACCTTACTCTTTCCCTCTCTACAGACAGACAACCTTTTTCTACGTATGAACTACTAACTAGCGAGTCATCCTTGTTGTCACTATCACTAGAATTACTACTGTCTCTGTAACAACCAGTTGGGCAAACGAATAGATATATGTAAATAACATTTCTTCCTTCTTGGACTTAATTCTTCGAACGCATTAATACCAGCGATGTGTAACAACATCTGATGGTCTGGTCGGTCACGTGATCACGTGATATATATATATATATATAATAATAAATATTAGGGAATAAATCCAAATTTACAGGGAAAAAAATCAGATTTAGGATTAAATCCAATTTTATAGTAAAATATATTAATATATATTAATTGTCTCTAATAATATTTTATATATATATATATATATATATATATAAAACTGAAATGTATTTCGACCGCTTGGATTGCTTTCAAGGCCACTACATCCTGTCCGATTGACTCCAAAATTTACAGGGACATGTAAAAGGAGGTGTTGATGCCCGTGGGCTACGTTAGAAATCCCTATCTTAAAAAGTGTCGTTGCTAGGGCCAAAAACCCACTTTGACAAGTCCACTCCCATTGTTTAATGTATCTGTCTTCCTCACTCACGCTATTTCCTCCATTCCCCTCTAACTCCCCTTCACTTTCCCTTTATAAGTTCGTCAAACGGCGTTCTTTATCTCGCTGTCTGCATTCATAGAGAGAATTACCATCACCACAAACAACACACAATCATGAGAACAAATATTATGAATCAGATATTTCTTGCGTTCATTTATATATGTGTGTGTGTGTTCTATATATAAATATGTATATATAATGTATATATACAAAGCGTATATATCTGTATTTATGAATATTAAACTTTTTAATACTTTTTGATAGTTATATATATTTTTAAACAAATTATAAATATAATTTAATAATTTTTATTTTAAATTTAAATAATTTAAATTTTTCAATTTTATATTTTATATATTTTATATATTATATTTTTATTTTTATGTTTTTGTTTTTGGTTTTTCACTGTTTGATTTGTCTATTAGTGGTTTTATCTCTAATTTAATTTATACATATATATATATATATATAATTTGTATATATATTGCGTGCACACACACACACACACACACATATATATATACATATATATATATATAATGTGTGCATTATGTGGTCGGTCAGTTCAGCTGAAAATATGCACACCTATGTTAAAAGTGCTGGCAAGTTTGCATGACAACTATTTTTTTCCTCAAATGAAAGGCGTCACCTCTAGGACAAAATTCCTCATCTTATAAAATGTAGCCCCAGTAGACCCAAATGAAATTGGGTTATATTAACCAAAATGTGAAAAGGGATCTAAATGGGGCTGGAAGAGGATTAAAATTTAAAGGAGCGAGTGTTTAGGAATTCTCTGTTACATCAAGCTAAAAAATTTGCGCCAGCCTTTTAATCATCAATGTGTTGCCGTCCATGATGAAGAAGTTTTGAATGCTTGCCATGGTGAGTCTACTGTCGCGAGAAAGAATCACTTCAAAACTTGGTGTTTACAAATTTTCTTTTACATCAAGTTCAAAATTTTACGCTAGCCGTTAAACTGTCAATACGTTGCTCTCCGTCGTTAAGAAATGCCAGTCATGGTGACTATACTATCCTCACATTCTATCCCTTCAAACTTTGGTTTCCAATATTTTATTATTTTTATTCAGCTTGCAAGTTCGTCTGTCCCTTTTAAATGTTAGCGTTTTGCTGTCTGCTTTGAAGCAGACCTTTCCGTTGCCACTGCCTGATATTTCTGATTGATCTTTCTAAATATTTTATTTCTCAACTTACTCAAGATCTTTTGTTGTTTATAAATGGGAGAGAGATAGATAAAGATAGAGAGTAAGAGAAAGCGAGGGAGAGTCTGAGAGAAAGGAAGAGTAACAGAGTGGGAAAGTGAGAGAGAAAGGAGAGAGAATCATCATCATCATCATCGTTTAACGTCCGTTTTCCGTGCTAGCACGGGTTGGACAGTTTGACCGGGGTCTGGAAAGTCAGGAGGCTGCACCAGGCTCCAGTCTGATCTGGCAGTGTTTCTACAGGTGGATGACCTTCCTAACGCCAACCACCCTGTGAGTGTAGTGGGTGCTTTTTTCGTGCCGCCGGCACAGGTGCCAGCGGGGCTCGCAGCGGCAACGATCGGTTGGTGCTTTTTACGTGCTACCGGCACAGAAGCCAGTCAAGGTGGCGCTGCAATCGGCCACGTTCGGATGGTGCTTTTTACGTGCTGAAAGGAAGCAACAGAAGGTAACAACGACACTCTTACCCACGCGTAGAGCGGGTCACCTTCAGCTAGTATATATATATATATATATATATGTATCAATGCCTGTGTGATAGGATGTGCTCCATGCATGACACTGTTCCATCCAAATTTTGACACTTGAGGTTAATCAGTTTAAATTCCTTCCATTTTGAATTCAAACTGGATCCTGTACAATCAGCGGAGGGCTGTAATAATATAAAAAGCACATCATTAACGAGAGAAACAAGCAGGGGCTTCAACCTGGCCCTCCTTCATTTCATGTTACACCTGTTTCAGTATTTGGTAACACATCGTTGTGTCACACAATAGCTGCAATTGGTAGATGCACCGCATAAGGGCAGCATGTATAAAGAAATACATGCAGTAACCAAAACGAAATACTTGAGAGGTACACGGCTTGAAGGGAAGGGAGATCAGGAGAAGGTAGAGTGGGAACACAACCCCCAGAAACACAATTGTGGACTAGTGTTGATGAGAATGGGGGCTAAGAATTGACCAGAGTTTGGGGATATAGGCTGTGCTTACATGCCCCCTTAACCCTTTCGTTACTGTATTTATTTTGAGATGATCTGTGTTTCTTTCAATTATTTTAAATATAACAAAGAATTTAGTAAAATAACTTAGTTATTATTAAGCTAGTGTTAGGAACATAAATTGTGACCAAGGTTTGATGGAAGATTTTAATTCAAAACTTATGAAAACAAGACATTTATACTAAAGAGCCAGAGCCAGTTTCAGCTGGGTTGGTATCAAAAGGGTTAAGAATTGTTTCTCTATTATATTTTTAAAGCCTTTTGTTACCATATTCTGTAGAGATGCTCTGTGTTTCTTTCAATTAATTTTAAATATAACAAAGAATTATTAAAATAATGTATTCATCATTAAGCTAGTGTTAGGAACAAATTGTGACTAAGGTTTCGTGGAAGATTTTAATTCAAAACTAATGAAAACAAGACATTTTACCACAGAGCCAGAGCCGGCTTCAGCCGGGTTAGTATCAAAATGGTTAAGAGAGGGGAGATAGGCGGGTAAGTAGATAACATATCAGGTGACCAGTAAGAGATTCTGGGTGCAATAATCAAGCACCACTGGGGTTTGTGGTAGCACCATTGATAGATGCGTCCAACTACTTACAAACCTGCGGATACGCATTAACACATTAATATGCTTGCTTCCCAGCCACTCATGCGCAGAGAGTTGGTGGGTTGGTGGGGGCGGGGAATGAGTAGGAGGATTCCTTGAGCAAGACCTTTATTTCACGTTGGTCCAGTTTACTCAGCGAAAATGAGTTGTGCCTGTATTTCAAAGGGTCAACCTTGTCACACTCTGTGTCATGCTGAATCTCCCTGAGAACTACATTAGGGGTACACGCGTCTGTGGTGTACTCAGCCATTTGCATGTTAATTTCACAAATTAGCTGTTCCGTCTTCTTTAAATTGCTCTTACTTCATTTTATAAGTTTTTAAAAACCATCTTACTTTCCTTTTCATTCAAAAGACATGGATGTAAATAAGATTATAAGCAAGATTCTGACTGGGAACTTTGAAGATGTGAAACGATTTATCAAAGAAAATCCTGAAACGGTAAGTTTACTTTATATTGCTTCTTCAATGTTGAATGTTTGTTTATTATTTTATACACAATATTAAATGTTCCTAAATAACCAGATATATTTGTCCATAATATTTCATATCTTTCTTTACCTCTTTCCTCTAATCCTCATCATTGTCACTTTTTATAAATATTCAACCAGACAATGAGGTATGCCAGAATTGATGGAATGTCAGTGAGAGAGAAACCCATCCTCACACACTGCAATGGAATATTCTGGCAGGAAATTCAGTCCAAGAGATGGGGGACAGATGGATCCTATAGATAAATGGTGACTTTGTCAAGAAATTCTCTTGCCATACACAGTTGAAGGTTTTACCGATGTCAAGGGCTACACTATTTCTTTTGCAGAAGTTGTCAACATAACCAAAACATGGGGAGTCACGTAGGAATCAGACCCCTGCTTGAACTGGCTTTATGGAACTGTACTGGTGCTCTTTGAATAGAAAAAGATACCCAAAGGGACAAAGATAATGGTTGTTTATGACTTTTTACTTCATAATTGAAATATTGGAAGTTAGAATGACTGGCTGGTAGTCAGCAGATAGGACACTATCAGCAAAAATTATAAAACAGGGCTTCTCTAATAGAGTAGTACTACCATTGGGTAGGGATTGTGGAAAATTTTATAAGGACCAGGGAGCCAAGGCGGCTGTGGTGGTACAAATATATGAAACTCAATGTGTAGTTGTGTTTGGATCAGAGAACCATCATGGTTAGGGAGCGGTGGGTGGAATGATTCTGTAAAATCTATAGAGATACTCTTGGTAAGAGACCAGAAAATGAGGCTTTAATTTGGAAGGGAAGATAGCTGACAAATGGTGAAATGCAGTAAAAAACATCCTTTATTTTCTTGATGACCATCATACATGTATTTCAATGGTGGGTGAATGTCTGCCAGTTAGTGAGGGTAGGTGTTTTCCTCAAGGTGGAGTCGATAGTGTTGTTTGTACAGCTGTAATGCAGTTGTGTATGAACCACTCACACCTTTTTAAATATTGTATGGCTACAAACTAATGTAAGCCCTGATACTGCTGCCACATTTAGGCTCAAAATTCTGATCACTACTTTCATAATATTTCTTATTTTCTCCATTGTTTCTTTTCATTTGTGTCTACTTTTCCATAGCTGCTCATATTTAGTTGTGATTGGTGTGTTCCAAAGATGTCACAGATGTCTAATTACAAGTAATTACTTTGTAATAGATTCAGTGACTAACATAAATAGATTATCAATCTTTTCCTTGAGCTTATGCATGAACTAAACAATCTTTATTTACCTGTTTACCTGTTACACCTTGATTTACCTGTGCTCTACACCTTTCTTGTAGATTTGCTTTCATTCTTTTCCAAGTAGATCCCACATTGCTGTTTCACCAGACATATGACATCTGAAGATCCATGCTTCATTTCAAACATCCTGTTCTTCTCTCACCATTTCTTAAACCTCTTTCATCATTATAGCATGAAATGAAAGTGCTACTATGCCAGACATCAGTGATAACAAAGTGTAGAATTTCATGAGCTTTACCAGGGAATACTAAACTAAAATCCAGTCTGATATATTCAGAATCTACACAATTATTTCTGAGGTTTTGACCCTTTATAGCTCTTCCCCTTTTCAGTTACTTTATACACCATCTTATGGCCTAATCCCTACAGTTGTATTGTTTATATGGTTTCTCTTATTTACCTGTGTGTCTCCTATCAGATACCACGTTTGAAATCTTGTCAGTGTTCTCTTCAATTCATAATTGATATCATACATACCAGTAATAAACTGGGATATTTTCTCAACTGATTTTTTCCCCTTCAGTCGGATAAAAGTAAGGTTGTAACTAAGACAGACATCTTATGTTTCATAAGAAAGACTCTTCCATCTACCATGAAACGGTATATTTGTACTGATTTCCCTCGATATTGCTCTGTCCACTTCTATGAAAATACAGAAAGTACAAGTCATGTAAAGAAAGACACCAATGACCATCTAAAGTGCATGCCATCGTACACGGGATAGAACACTAAAAGACAGAAAAGGGAGCAGTAAAAGGACCATAAAAAGGAAAGGGTGCATAGGAACCAGTGTTTCTGAATTACAGAAAGTGTGGTGTTTTTGAAGGTTACAGTGTTCTGACTGCTAACAACCAGTGTAGATAGTTTATTCCGTACCCTGACAATTCTGAGCATAAAATATTTGTTTCCGATACCATGGAAACTGGAATGGTTTTGTTTTTTATTTTATAAGCATGTCTGAGAGTGGTAAAGATATTAAATTCCAGAAGTGGTCAAAGTTGTTGTTGAAAGATGAGGGATAATCTTGTGGGATCAAGTGAGTTGCTAGAAAGGACAAAATTCTGTGTCGATGCATGGAGAAGCAATACATTTAAGAAATGATAAGTGATTGAGTGAGGCTAATTTTATGGTTGTACATCTATGGACAGCTTCCAGTAGATTGGCATTCTGGACAAAATGAGCATACCAGATTGGAGACACAACCTATACATGATGGCTGCCCCCTCGTTATCGAGTATGGCAATTGCACGAAACTTAACTGTTATTGATGCTGTGATCGAATGTGACTTTTTAGCCCAGCTAAAGATCTACAATGTCTTGTACAGAATTGGCAACTAAAACCTTTACTGGTAATAGCCGGCTGTAGTTGTAACTGGGCTTCATGTACCTTTGCATGTCATTTAAGTCCTCCTGCCGAATTACACTCTCTTCCACATGCCCGACAGATATGATTAGTATGGTGTGTTACACCACCACCAGTGGCCAGATTATCACTCATCTGTCTCGCTTTATGATTACAAAGATGACTCGTGAGTCATCCTATACATACATACATGCATACATATCAGTATATATATAACAAAGTATGGATATAGTAATCTAATTAGGTAACAATGTCTAAGTTAAATGTTTGTGAGAATTTGAAGTTGTAGCTTTATTGTACTTAGACCAGTGGTGGGACTTGAATGACTGGAACTATACATACATACATACATACATACATACATACATACATACATACATACATACATACATACATATATATGGTGGCTGCCCCCTCGTTATCGAGTATGGCCATTGTACGAAGCTTAATCAATGTTGTTATCGTGCAATGCCTGTGCAAGAAGATTTTTTTTAAAGTGAGGAAAGGCTGTGCACTGAGTCAATCCCACTTACTAAGCAACAGCCGACATAATCCGAAAAGAAGAACAAGTCAACATCATCGGTAACCACTGAGCTGCAGGTTTTATGCCGGAGTTATCCCAGTTACCTGAGTTACCTTCGCCTAGAAGAATGCCCTAACAAAGGCTAGGAGTTCTTCACTCCCAATGGTTTAACCATGCGATCGGGTATTCGGTCCGATTATTTCTATGTTCCCGTGCATGATACAGCCTTAAGACATTTATTGGATGGCCATTGACTCTCGAGAGTTCCTCCACCCGTACATACATACATACATGTGTGTGTGTATGTATATGTGTGTATATGTATATGAAGGTGAATGGCTCAATGGTTAGGGCAACAGGTTCACAATCAGGAGATAGTGAGTTTGATTCCCAGTCTGGGCTGTGTGTTGTATTCTTCAGCAAGACATTTTATTTCATGTTGCACACTGGTGTGTGTGTGTGTGTGTGTGTGTGTATCTTTCTTTCTTCGTCTTTCATATCCCTTTCTTTCACTCCAGCATCTTCTTTACTCTCTCTCTCTCCTTTGATATATTTTATATATCTTCTCTTTCTTCTCTTCAGGTCAACCAAAGAAACTCACACAGTAAAACTTTCTTAATGGCAGCATGTGCACAGGGCAGCACAAGTCTAATGGACTTCTTGATAGAATCTGGAGCCAATATGGACATGAGTGACAAAGCAGGTCTGACAGCTTTACATTATGCTGTGATTAAGTAAGACTTGAATTAACTAAAATCTTCAGATCTGCTTTTGTTTTGAAGTTTTTTGCAATTCCAGACTATTTGAATATCCAAAGATACCATAATAGTGGCAGTGTGACACGATAACAGCATGATAGTAGTAACCAAATAACATCTTTTTCTCATTTTCTCCATGAATCCTCTTCATTGAATCACAAAAATCTTTTTCGTTATTTGTTGTCAAAACAGATTTTTTTGTTTTGGAGATATTCTTTGAGAGCCAACAGTTCTTAGAGAAATTATTTCTCACCTCCATCTGCAACTCACTCAACACATTTTGAGATCTATTATATTTTGAATTGTGCTTCATAAGGTCATCTCTGGACAATGAAACATGTTTTGAAGTTCTTGTTAGTTTCTATAGCTTCTGCAGTCACAAATTGTTCCAGAATTTTGCACAAACACACAAACACACACACACCATCATCGTCATCGAATGTTCCTTTTCCATGCTGGCATGCGTAGGAGGGTTTGATAGGAACAGACAAGTCAGAAGACCACACCAAACACTACTGTCTGCTTAGGTTTGGTTTCTATGGCTGGACGACCTTCCTAACACCAACCACTTTGCAGAGTGTACTGGATGCCTTTTACATGCCATCAGAACCAGTGAGGTCACCAATTAATTGCGAGACAAAGACCTCTCGACTGGTTGAGGTGGTGGTGGGGGGGAGCTAATATTGCTGGAGAGAAAGGTGTCTTGCATTAGAAGAGGGACATGGCTCCTTCAGATGGAGAAGACAGAGGAGGGAAACACTAGTTAAAATCTTGTGTTTGGCCCAAGCAAAGAAAAAAGGAAAAAATAGTGCAATAGGTGTGAAACAACATGTAGTAAACGAATACTCTTACTCTTTTACTTGTTTCAGTCATTTGACTGCGGCCATGCTGGAGCACAGCCTTTAATCGAGCAACTCGACCCCGGGACTTATTCTTTGTAAACCCAGTACTTATTCTATCAGTCTCTTTTTCCGAACTGCAAAGTGACGGGGACATAAACACACCAGCATCGGTTGTCAAGCAATGCTAGGGGGACAAAAACAGACACACACGCACACATATATATATATACGACGAGCTTCTTTCAGTTTCCGTCTACCAAATGGAAAGCGTGTGTATAAAATTATAGAATTATTTTGTTTGTTAATGGTTTAAATTATTTTCCATTACTTTCGTTTTAGCCTTCCGTTTTTTACACGCGTAACAATTAATTAATTTAACAATTAAGAAAAAAAAACTTAGGGTGAGGTTTAGTGACAGGATGTTGTCTCAGTTTTAGACGCAGCAAATGATTTTAGCTCAATTAGAGGCGATTCATTGGTTAAAATTCGAAAAATTAAACTACGTTAAACAAACGAATTACAATTTTATCAAGAAAGCCAAAAGAAAAAAATGTTTTATTTTGACACATTCTACCAGTATACGAAGTTTTAAAATGTTTAGTTAACTAGACATTGTGTTGACATTTGCCGTTCAAAAATAAAAGATCCATATATATATATATGGTATATATATATATATATATATATATATATATAGGCATACTTACACAACTGGGACCCCCGACGAATTTGTTTCCATATTTATAACTTTTAGATAGATGGATATCTTTTAATGAAATTTCTATGACAAAAATGCTTCAGATGATGAAGATTCCAATTATATTGGAATTTGTTGTGAAAACAAATTTTCAAACGTTGAGAAGTTGACTTAAATCCTTATAGAAACTTTCAGAAAAATGGATATTTTGTTTGTGTGAAAATTTCTACAAATCCCTTTCAAATGGATTAGATTAGGATTATATCGGAATTTAACATGAAAAAACATTAAATATTTGGTGGATACACACACATATATACAGACACACATCACGGTTATTTTTCCAAAGTTCATCTTTTCATTTTCTGATGTGTATTAGTGTATATCTCTGCAAATCCACCAAGTTTTAAAATTTTCTTCATATTAAATTCCGATATAAGTGGAATCTTCACCATCTGAAACGGTTTTATTGAAAATTTCATTAGAAAATATATATTTGGGGGGGGGGGGATAAAGCAGAACTCGGGCGAACTTTCCCAAATTTCTCTCTGCACCCACTAAAAATTTTTTTCTCACAATAAATTCCAATATAATTGGAATCTTCGCCTTCTGAAGCATATTTTTGAAAGAAATTTCATTAAAAAATATCCATTTTTCTAGAAGTTGCAGGGAAACAAATTCGTTGGGGGAGCACACTTGTGTTGTTATGTCTATACAGGCATGCACGCACACAGACATATCTATATATATAAAACTCTAGTTGTGTGATTGTCTGTCCCCTTCGATTTAGATTCCTAACTACTCCCACATTTTGCGGTGCAGTTTAACCAAATTCGGGTATCTTATAGTCGTGATTCATATCGAGCCCGTCTGACTATTAACGCGCGTCAACGATGAGTCTATGATTTTAAAAATAATTTAACATAATTTTTTATTCCATTTTAATGCATAAAATGCATCGTATGTCGATGGCGGCGGAGTTGGCGTCCACGCTCACAGCTGCACCTGTTTGCTTCTCCCCCTTCCCTCCCTCGTGAAGCTGTGGGGAAGGAGTGTAAAGAAATCAACGTCGTAATGCGTTGTGAAGGAAACCAGCGTTCTTTTAGAACAACGACTTCATGGCTTGAAGACACCAAAACGAAAATGGCTAAGAAAGCCCGAATTTATAAGGGAAGTAACTCTCTAAAAATGCTTATATAGTAGTTATTCCCTTACAAACCCGAGCAAAGCCGGGCGATACTGCTAGTAATATATATATATATATATATATATATATATAATATATATTCACAGGCAAGGAATACAGGTACAAGATTTTCTGGGCAGGGAACACTGACGGGGTAGGGTGCGTGGGTATACTTCTTGCAGAGAAAGGGTTGATAAGGTAGTCGAGGTAGTCAGAGTATGTGACAGAATCCTTAAGATTAGACTAGTGCTTTATCATAGGTCAGCAACCATTATCTCGGCGTATGCCCCTCGGCCGGGGCTACCAGAAGGACAGAAAGACCGATTCTATGACACCCTATTACTGACTACCTCGTTGACAAATGACAGTGACCTTCTCTTTGTGGCAGGTGATTTAAATGGACATGTTGGACGGCATGTCGGGGGCTTCCACGGCATACACGGGGGCCATGGTTTTGACTCTCGCAACGAGGAGGGAACCAGGCTGCTGGAGTTCTGCGATGCAAATGACCTTATGATTTGCAATACCAACTTCAGGAAACCCACCTCTCACCTAGTCACCTACCGTTCTGGCAGACACACTAGCCGGATCGACTACATCCTCGCCAGAAAGAGGGAAAAAGGGCTGCTTATTAATGCCAAAACCTTCCCAGGTGAGGAATGTACCCCTCAACATAGATTAGTAGTTAGCGACTTCAGAATCAGGGCCAAATGGATGCCCAGAATAAGACCAGTTCGGAGGAGAAGAGTCTGGAAACTTAAAGATCCTGTAAATGGTCGGAGATTTAGAGAAGTTCTACTCGAAGCTTTCGACGAAATAGAAGGGGATATAGCATCACAAAATGTGGAAGCCAACTGGAGGTTTCTACGGGACAATCTGCTGAAAGCCACTGACCAGATCTGTGGATGGAGCAAAGTCCCATCTCGTCCCAGGGTAACGTGGTGGTGGAACAGTGTTGTAGACAGGGCTATTAGAGACAAGAGACAGGCTTGGAAGGACTGGAAGAAAGGCGGTAGTAGGGAATTGTATCAGACTGCGAAAAGAGAAGCTAGGAGACAGGTATATTTAGCTAGAGGGGAAGCAGATAAGAAAAAGGACCAAAGACTTGAGGTGTTTCGTGTTGCAAGACAGTGTGTGAAAGAGAATCGTGATGTGGTAGGAGAGAAATGTGTTCGCATGGATGATGGTTCACTTGCGCTGAATGAGGATGCAAAGAGAGAGGTTTGGAGATGCCACTATGAAAGGTTGCTCAACAAAGAGAATGAATGGATAAAGAGAGTCTGCCGAATGTCGACCCAAAAGGGGACCAGCTATCCGAGTTGACAGTTCCATGGTAGTTAAGGTAATTAGTAGCATGAAGAATGGGAAAGCCCCAGGCCCATCAGGAATTACTGCTGAGATGCTCAAAATATCTGGCAGTGTCGGCTATAGCCTAGTCACCCATATAGTTAACCAGGTGATACACGAAGGAGTCATACCCAATGACTGGTGTAGTAGCATAATAGTCAACTGCTACAAAGGTAAGGGTGACGCTCTTGATACAAGTAATTACAGAGGTATCAAGCTGTTGGATCAGGTAATGAAGGTTACGGAAAGCGTCATAGCCCAACTGATTAGAGAGAGAGTCAACCTAGACGAGATGCAGTTTGGTTTCGTGCCAGGGAAAAGCACCACTGATGCCATATTTCTGGTGAGACAGCTGCAGGAGAAATACCTAGCGAAAGATAAAACTCTGTACCTGGCTTTCGTTGACTTGGAGAAAGCCTTTGACAGGGTCCCCCGTTCCCTTATCTGGTGGTCAATGAGGAAACTAGGTATAGATGAATGGTTAGTGAGAGCTGTGCGTGCCATGTACAGGGACGCTGTTAGTAAGGTGAGGGTTGGCAACGAGTACAGCAAAGAATTCCAGGTGGAGGTTGGGGTCCACCAAGGCTCAGTCCTCAGCCCCCTCCTATTTATCATAGTCCTCCAGGCAATAACGGAGGAATTCAAGACAGGATGCCCCTGGGAGCTCCTCTATGCTGATGACCTTGCTCTAATTGCTGAATCACTATCGGAACTCGAGGAGAAGTTTCAGGTGTGGAAGCAAGGATTAGAATCGAAGGGCCTTAGAGTCAATCTAGCTAAAACCAAAGTCCTAATAAGTAGGAAGGTAGACAAATTTCAAACGCCATCAGGTAGATGGCCCTGCTCGATCTGTAGAAAAGGCGTAGGTAGGAACTCTATAAGATGCACCAAGTGTAAGCTATGGACACATAAGAGGTGCAGCAATGTCAAAGGAAGGCTAACTAGGAAAATAGTTTTGTATGTGGCAGATGCTCTGGTGCAATAAACACTGAAAATGCGCAGAGACCGTCTTCCGCCACATTCCAGGGAGAAAAACTAGAAATAGTTGATAGTTTCCGTTACCTAGGTGATCAAGTCAGTAGTGGGGGTGGGTGTGCCGAAAGTGTAACTGCTAGAGTAAGAATAGCCTGGACAAAGTTCAGAGAGCTCTTACCTCTGCTGGTGACAAAAGGCCTTTCGCTCAGAGTAAAAGGCAGACTGTATGACGCATGTGTGCGAACAGCCATGCTACATGGCAGTGAAACATGGGCTGTGACTGCTGAGGATATGCGTAAGCTTGCAAGAAATGAAGCCAGTATGCCCCGTTGGATGTGTAATGTCAGTGTTCATACCAGACAGAGTGTAAGTGCCTTGAGAGAAAAGTTGGACCTAAGAGGTATCAGATGTGGTGTGCAAGAGAGGCGTCTACGCTGGTATGGACACGTAGTAAGAATGGATGAAGATAGTTGTGTGAAAAAGTGCCACACCCTGGCAGTTGAGGGAACCTGTGGAAGAGGCAGACCCAGGAAAACCTGGGACGAGGTGGTGAAGAACGACCTTCGCTCTTTAGGTCTCACCAGAGATCAAGACCTTTGGAAGTATGCTGTGCGTGAGAAGACCCGGATGGACAAGTGAGGCCATACCCCATGGCCCCTATCTGGAACGTAGTCAGTGCACCTATGCATACCTTCCTTCTTGGGGCACATAACTCTACTTGTGAAGACCTGTTGAGGCAAGTGAAAATGGACAAAATCAAAAGCAAACTCGATGAACACTAATGGAATTTGTAGTTTTGTGGTACCAGTGCCGGTGGCACATACAAAAACCATCCGAACGTGGCCGTAGCCAGTACCGCATTGACTGGCCTCCATGCCAGTGGCACATAAAAAAACACCATCCAAGCGTGGCCATTCGCCAGCCTCATCTGGCACCTGTGTCGGTGGCACATAAAATCACCCACTACACTCTCGGAGTGGTTGGCGTTAGGAAGGGCATCCAGCTGTAGAAACACTGCCAGATCTGACTGGCCTGGTGCAGCCTTCGGGCTTCCCAGACCCCAGTTGAACCGTCCAACCCATGCTCGCATGGAAAGCGGACGTTAAACGATGATGATGATATACACACGCGGCTGTAATAGATATAGGTTTTTAGGCGTTTAATTGAACACGAGTGTATATTTAATGTAATTGTTAAGTGAATGTCTCTGATGTTTTATGTTTTTTTCTTCCTTTCAGCCGTAAAATTGGTGCTGTGGCCTCCTTAGTCTCCAGGGGAGCAAATGTTAATAAGCAGAACTCATGGGGCAACACACCTCTACATCGGGCTGCGCAGAACAACTATGATGATGTAGTCAAAGTCTGTTAAGTAGCAAAGGAAATAACATTTTACAGGTTAGCGAATACATTTATATTTGTGTATATAGATATGTATATATATGAATGTGTGTGTGTTATATGTATATGATATACACATACAGTTTAGTGCCCCAAATTTTGTTTCTTCATAACTGATGATTCATATTTTTATAAATAAAAGTTGCTGCAAGACTTCCTTTTGTACCCCACAAAAAAACCACCCTTTCTTTAAATTTTTTTCCCCGACACAAATCCCGCTTTTCGGTTAAGGGAAATACGAATCTGCAAAAAAATTGGCAAAAATCGGCATTTTTAAATTACCCCCACCCCTATTTCCTTCATTCTTTACTTTTTTCACAATTTTTTTTTCAGAATATGAGGGAAAATACGGAGATGATGATTCGGACAAAAATTTCAAAACATTTCTGTAGTTGGGTTAGGGTTAGTGTTGGGGAAAAAAGTCAAAGTTGAAGAATTTGGGAGGGGGGTGGAAATTCCACTGCCGATTTTTTTGGCAATTTTCCGGAAACTCCGTGTCCCAAAAAATTTTTTAAGTAAACAAATTTAGGAGAAACTGGTGGTGGTGGGGGGGGGACTCTTTTGAAAGTTGCTCATTTCCTTGTGTGTAGATGATGATTATGGTAATAAAATAAATAACTTTGATGAGTTGCAGATCAATACCCCTCCTCCCATGACACTCACTTTTTCACTTTCTTTCCCACAATCCAGACATAATTGTTTGCTACAACATGGAAAAGGGTGGATTTCTGTTAAATTTCATTGAAAAATGGGTGGTCGTTTTGGAAATGGTCTCACAAAATGGAAATTATTTGTTCAGCAGTTTCTCTAAACAGTTTATATTTGTTTAATTTTAAATTTTCTTCACACAGACCTATTACTCAAAGCCTTTGACGAAATAGAAGGGGATATAGCATCATATGATGTTGAAGACAACTGGAGGTTTCTACGGGACAACCTGCTGGGGGCCACTGACCAGATCTGTGGATGGTGCAAAGTCCCCTCTCGACCTAAGGTAACGGTGGTGGAACAGCATTGTTGACAGGGCTATTAGACAAAAGAAACAGGCTTGGAAGGACTGGAAGAGCGGTGGTAGCAGGGAATTGTATCAGACTGCCAGAAGGGAAGCTAGGAGACAGGTTTATTTAGCCAGAGGGGAAGCAGATAAGAAAAAATTTGCCAATGTTCTGTGCCATGAAGACCAAAGACTTGAGGTATTTTGTGTTGCAAGACAGTGTGTGAGAGAGAATCGTGATGTCGTAGGAGAGAAATGTATCCGCATGAATGATGGTTCACTTGCATTAAACGAGACTGCAAAGAGAGAGGTTTGGAAATGCCACTATGAAAGGTTGTTCTTTAAAGAGAATGAATGGGAGAAAGAGAGTCTGCTGAATGTCGACCCAACAGGGATCAGCTATCCGAGTTGACATACCTTGGTAGATAAAGCAATTAAGAGTATGAAGACAGGGAAAGCACCCAGCCCATCAGGAATCACCACAGAGATACTCAAAATATCTGGCAGTGTTGGCTATAGCCTAGTTACCTGTCTAGTTGACCAGGTGATACATGAAGGACTCATACCTATGACTGGTGTAGTAGCACTATAGACAACTGCTACAAAAGTAAAGGTGACGCTTTAGATACAAATAATTATAGAAGTATTAAGTTGTTGGATCAGGTAATAAAGGTCACGGAGAGGGTCATAGCCCAACTAATTAGGGAGAGAGTCAGTTTAGATGAGATGCTGCTTAGGTTCATGCTAGGGAAAAGCACCACTGATGCTATATTTCTGGTAAGACAGCTGCAGGAGAAATACCTAGCCAAAGATAAACCTCTGTACCTGGCTTTCGTTGACATGGAGAAAGCCTTTGACAGGGTCCTCCGATCCCTTATCTGGTGCTCAATGAGGAAACTAGAGATAGATGAATGGTTAATGAGAGCTGTGCAAGCCACATACAGGGACACTGTCAGTAAGGTGAGGGTTGGCAACGAGTATAGAGAAGAATTCCGAGTAGGGGTAGGGGTCCACCAAATATCTGTCCTTAGCTCCCGCTTATTCATCATAGTCCTCCAATCAATAACAGAGAAATTCAAGACATGATGCCCCTGGGAGCTCCTCTATGCTGATGACCTTGCTCTAATTAGTGAGTCACTATCAGAACTAGAGGAAAAGTTTCAGGTGTGGAAGCAAAGATTAGAATCGAAGGTCCTTAGAGTCAACCTAGCTAAAACCAAAGTCTTAATAAGTAGCAAGGCAGACAAATCACAAACACCTTCAGGTAGATGACCCTGCTCAATCTGTAGAAAAGGTGTAGGTAGAAACTATAAGATGTATCCAGTGTAAGCTATGGACACATAAGAGGTGCAGTAATATCAAAGGAAGGCTAACTGGGAAGATAGTTTTTGTATGTGGCAGATGCTCAGGTGCAATAACCACGGAAAATGCGCAGAGAACAGCTTCTGTCACATTCCAGGGAAAAAAACTAGAAGTAGTGGATAGCTTCCATTAACTAGGGGACCAAGTCAATAGCAGGGGTGGATGCTCTGATAGTGTAGCTGCTAGAATAAGAATAGCCTGGGCAAAGTTCAAAGAGCTCCTACTCCTGCTGGTGACAAAGGGCCTCTCACTCAGAGTAAAAGGTTGACTGTATGACGCATGTGTACAAACAGCCATGCTACATGGCAGTGAAACATGGACTGTGACTGCTGAGGACATGGCTAAGCTTGCAAGGAATGAAGCCAGTATGCTCCACAGGATTTGTGATGTCTGTGCATACATGGGAGAAAAGTTGGTGTGCAGGAGAGATGACTGCGCTGCTATGGTCATGTGTTGCGAATGAATGAGGACAGCTGTGTGAAAAAGTGTTACACCCTAGCAGTTGAGAGAACCTGTGGAAGAGGTAGACCCAGGAAAACCTGGGATGAGGTGGTGAAGCATGGCCTTCCAACATTGGATTTTACCGAGGCAATGACTAGTGACCGGGACCTTTACAGATATGCTGTGCTTGAGAAGACTCGACAAGCCAAGGGAAACCATGGCCTATGCCAGTGGATGTAACCAGCCCACTTAGGAATACTCATTCATTGGAAGATAAACCGAAGAACTATTGAGGCAAGTGAAATCAAAATTGCTGATGCGGCCGACGACAGTACCGCCTGATTGGCACTCATGCCAGTGAAACGTTAAAAGCACATCCGAATGTGGGGTGTAACCAGGACACTTATGGGTACCCCTCATTCATTGGACAATGAACTTTGCTTGTGAAGACTTTTTGAGGCCAGTGAAAACAAACCACAATCGCTGACGTGGCCGATGACAGTACCACTGATGCCAGTGGAAAGTTAAAAGCACATCCAAGCGTGATCGTTGCCAGGGCCATGGATTGGCTCCCGTGCCAGTGACACATGAAAAACAACATTCAAGCATCATCATTGCCAGTGCCACCGGACTGGCTCCCATGCCGGTGGCACAAAAGAGGACTCAACTAGACTCTCGGAGTGGTTGGCATTAGGAAGGACATCCAGCTGTAGAAACATTGCCTGACCAGATTGAGCCAGGTGCAGCCTCTGGCTCACCAGTCCTCAGTCAAACCGTCCAACCCATGACAGCATGGAAAGCGGACATTCAACGATGATGATGATGATGATGATGAGATCTATACATACACAAATATAAACACACATAAACACATATATACACAAAAATATATAAACAAGTGATCAGTGAAAATATAAAACACATATGTATATATATGTGCGTGAGAGTGTATATATATATGTGTGTGTGTGTGTGTGTGTGTGTCTGTGGGTACAGGTATGATATGAACCTCATTTATTTACTCCTCTCCAACTTCATTCCACCTGTTTATTAATCTGATTCTTTCTTTTTTTCTGAAATATTTCATTTTTGCGCTGCCCCACCCCCATCCACTTGACGCCATCTTTAATGTCTTTATTGTTTATCTTTTTTAGGTCACTCAGCAAAATAATGATCATTGGACCCCTCTACATGTTGCCTCTTATCAAGGACACACAGACACAGCTAAACTTCTCCTACAACAAAAGGACACTGATGTGAGGGTGAAGGACAAAGATGGTTGGACACCTCTACATCTTGCCTGTCAGAATGGACACACAGACACAGCTAAACTTCTCATACAACAAAAGGGCACTGATGTGAGGGTGGTGGGCAACAATGGTTGTACACCTCTACATCTTGCCTCACTTCAAGGACACACAGACACAGCTAAACTTCTCCTACAACAAAATGGCACTGATGTGAGGGTGGTGGACAAAGATCGTTGGACACCTCTACATCTTGCCTCACTTCATGGACACACAGACACAGCTAAACTTCTCATACAACAAAAGGGCACTGATGTGAGTGTGGTGACCAACGATGGTTGGACACCTCTACATCTTGCCTCACTTCATGGACACACAGACACAGCTAAACTTCTCCTACAACAAAATGGCACTGATGTGAGGGTGGTGAGCAACGATGGTTGGACACCTCTACATCATGCCTCTTATAATGGACACACAGACACAGCTGAACTTCTCCTACGACAAAATGGCATCAATGCCAATAAAATGGACAATGATGGTGACACTCCTCTCCATGTGGCAGTTCAAAAGTAAGTCCCCAATGGATTTGGATTATCCAGATCTTTTTCTTTAATGTTTTCAATAACGTTTGTTTTCTTGTTTTGAGTCATTCATGTCATAATCCCACCATGGGACGTCGTGCTTCAACTCTCTCTCTCACACTCTAATGACACTGTAACCTACTTCATTAATTAATCATCATAATTATTATTGTTGCTGTTGTTACCTGACTAGATTCTTACTTCATCTCATCCTTCGTTACCTCAACGTTACAAGTTCAAATCTTTCCTTTTCTTCTTTTCATTCCATATAAAACCCTCACCCCCTCTCTCTTATAATTTTCCTCTTTCCTCTGACCTGGGCTAAATGCAGAATCATTCCTTACAGTGTTTAGTTTGATCTGTTTATGTTCCAAGTTCAAATCCTGCCAGAGTATTTATTAACAGCCTGGAGTGAAAATCTGCACCAGTAATATCCAGGGGTTCATTTAATAAATTGTCCTCCCTCTTTTCTCCTGTTTTTGTGTCTGATTGCTGTTGGGCAAAATACCTTGTGGTATTTATTTACCACACTTTATGTTCAGAGTTCAAATCCTGCTGAGGTCACCTTGTCCTTCCATCTTTGCTAGGCTAATAAAATACAATACCAGTCATGTACTGGGGTCCTTATAATCCACATTAACGCTTCTCCCCATCCTAAATTTCATGGCTATATAACAGTTGTTCATCATACCATATATAGATTGCTGTGTTTACTCAGGTGTGTATATCTATCGTTGGTCTATAATGTAGAGAGTATATCGAATATACGAGGGGGTACCCAAAAGTGGCCGGAAACGTTTCTGTAGGGAAGGCCATTGAAGTTCAGGCTTCTGCTGCTAGAAGCCACTTGATGCGATACTCAGGCATCAGCTTGCCAAGTGGCATCTTTGAGGATGGTGCTGTTACCATGTGGTGCATCTTTGTTTTGCAGGGCTTCTCCCCTGTTCGAGTTTTGCAATGGCTGAAATGAAGGATCAGCTTGCTTCCATGAAATTCTGTTTTCTGCTGGAGAAAACGGCAGCCGAAACAGTTGTCATGCTTCAAACAGTTTACGAGGACACTGCCATGATGCCACGAGCAAAACACAAAATCACGAGTGGTTTTCATGCTTTTCGAATGGTCACTTGTCACTTGAGGTCCAACCTCATTCAGGGCAGTTCCAGCACTGCTACAAATAGTGGGAAACATGTCTGGGTCGATGCATTGCTTCAAATGGGGACTACTTTGACGGTGATAATAGTGTTAATACGTAAAACTAAGCAAAGAAAATAATATTGCAAAATTCTGGGCCCTTCTAGGTCCCCACCTCATATATATATATATATATATATATATTATACACTAACGTGCTTTGCTTTCCTTTTCTTTCTCCACGAAATTTAATTCTTTAAACCCCTCCGGTATAAAAGTTAATTTCGTTCATTTCTCTATGCTACCCTAAAACATCGCCATTTCCGCCATTCGTTCGTCTTTAAGGTACCTTCAATCCTTTAATTCGATCTTCGCCATTCGCGGTGCGCCGCCTTTTCCCACCCCCACCACCAATACGGTGAACACTGTTCACACCATCTACACCGGATATGCCCTCCCCCACCAACATTACGTGTGTCTCTCCCTCCTACCCCTCCTCCTCACATGCTTTCAATGGTATTACCCCTCCCTCCCCACCAAGACAAGCAGCTAGCGCCGCAGCTCATCAACCGCCCCACTTATCTTACGTTTCCTCCTGTTTTGAATCTGTCACTGCCTCAACCAGCTATCTCCTTCCAGTCCCCTCCCCCACTCGTGATGTCCTACGTTTTATTTCCTACGAACCTGCACCAACCCTGCCTGTCATCGTTCCTCTTACCCCAACCCTCCCCACTGGTGCTTCCCTATATTACCTGCACCCCCAAAAAGCACCATCCGAACGTGGCCGATGCCAGCGCCGCCTTGGCTGGCTTCCGTGCCACTGGTACGTTAAAAGCTCGAACCGATCGTGACCGATGCCGGACCCCCCCCTGGCACCTGTGCAGGTGGCACGTAAAAAGCACCCACAACACTCGCGGAGTGGGTTGGCGTTAGGAAGCATCCAACCATAGAAACTCTGCTGCAGATCAGACTGGAGCCTGGAGCAGCCCCTGGCTTCCCAGACCCCGGTCAAACCGTCCAACCCGTGCTAGCGCGGAAAACGGACGTTAAACGATGATGATGATGATGATGATGATATATATATATATATATATATATATATATATGTAGGCTCCATGGATTGAGATGTAGGAAGGTGAGCTTCAAACAATCCATAGAAAATGTAAGAAACAACTTTCAGGAACAAAAGGGGTTATTGGAGTGCAAGGTTGTTGGTTTATCCCTTACCGCATCTTCTGTGTTTGAACATGTGCCTCCTATTGATACTGTAAACTGATTTAATCTAGACACCCTTGGTCTGAAGAGTAGCCTGTGGTAAACCCTCGTTGGATATTTACCAGTTCTGATGTTCCACCTGCTTTGAAACTTATGTAGCAGCCCAGATTTTATCTACTCTTACTTACTTTCTTAAACTCATATATATATATATATATAATATATAATATATATATATATATATATATAATATATATACACACATAGTATAATGTGTATTTGTGTGTATGTAATTATTGATGTAATTAGGTTATAATGACCTAATTACATTTGTTTTCATTGGTTTATCTATTATAATAATTTTTTCCTCTCCTCTTTGTATAACTTTCAGGCACACTATGGTGTGGTATCGTTGATGCTGGCCCAGGTAAGTTAACAAATAATATTATATCCTCTCTCTATTATTCAATATTTATATCATCAAAATACCAGCGAAATTCTGGGGGTAAGATTTAATCACTGCACTGCAGCAGCCTTTAAATGGCGGTCTTGAGTCTGTGAAGAATAATTAATTGTTGGTAATAACAATGATGATTTAGTAGTGGTGATGACAGTCCAATAGTACCACCACTGCTGATAGTACTATCTTTTTAATGGTCAGACAAAACAAGGTCATGAATTCAACCCATATATATCAGATCATATATATCGTCATCAACCACTCTGCCATATGCCTGTGGCATTGGCATAGTGGTTAATAGTACAGGCCACTAACCCCAAGATTCCGAGTTCAGTTCCAGGCAGTGACTTGAATAATAACAATAATAATAATAGTAATTAATAATGATGATATAATAATAATAATAATAATAAAATAATAATAATAATAATAATAACTTGAAAAATACCCTTTGGAGAGAACATGCTGGCGGAGCAAATGCTAATAACAACCTTTTCAGATGCTGATAGCTGCAGCCAATGTAGACACAGCACTGTCGATGGGGCACATTAGCCATGCAACAAGTATCTCGTCTTATGCGCACCTCCCCCACACGCCCCTACAGGTCTGTCAAATGAACTGAAGGGCTACTTCTATGACACTCTTCTGCTGGCCACTTCAAAGATAAATGACCGTGACCTTCATGGCTGGTGATTTCAATGGACATGTTGGGCAGCACCCAGGTATCTTCCAGGGGTACATGGTGGACAACAAATTGTGGGAACAAAAACAATAGCCACCATGTCACATGGAAGCCCCCTGCATGTTGTCCAACATGCCCATTGAAGTCGCCAGCCACAAAGAGAAGGTCCCTGTCATTCATTGACGAGGTAGTCTGCAAGAGGGTGTCATAAAATCAGTCTTTCTGTTCATCAGGTAGCCCTGGCTGAGGGTCATAAGCCGAGATAATGGTTGCTAATCCATGTTGCAGCACTAATCTAAACTTAAGTATTCCATCACAGACTCTGACTATCCCGATTACCTTATCAGCCCATTTCTCTGCAAGAAGTATACTCATGCCCCCGACTCCATCAGTGTTCCCTACCCAGAAAATCTTATACTTATGTTCTTTGCCTGTGAGGAACCTAGGAGAACTTCCTCTTTACCTTCTTGGATGCAGCACAAATCTACACGTCTCTGTTCAAGCATGTTAACAATCTCACCAGACCTACCTTTCAGTGTGCCAACGTTGAGAGTACTAACTCTGAGGGTGTTGAAGGTATGGGTCCATGAGACCCTGGGATGGGGGACAGCAGCACCACGTACCTGAAAAGAAAGCTTGCATTTGGCAGAACCCATAAACATACAATAGTCTTCAACCTGCATACACTACACCATCATTTTATGCACTACATAATCACTACATTACATAGGAGAAACCCTATATATATAAATATATGTATTGTTTAATAATATATTATTAATATAAGTAAATCAATATCGAATTTTTCACAAAGATATACCCATATGAAACACCATTTTACAATTTTAATTCAAATTTTTATATAAAAATATCATTCGGTACATTATTCAATATTCATATTTTATATCTCTGAAGAGGAGAAGGGTTGTCTATAAGTGCTTTAACAACATAGGACTTTATTATAGGGTCAACCCTTTTGCGAAACGATTGTAAGATGCTTAAAACTTAATTCAAAACTTTTAAACTTTCAAATTTATTTTATACATCATATTTATATTTTTTAATATTTATTTATTTATTTATATGCATTTTTAATACATAAAGTCTTTCATATGGGTATATCTTTGTGAAAAATTCGATATTGATTTCCTTATATTAATAATAATAATATATTATTAAAATATATATGTATATATCACTCATATTAAATATATAAATACTTTAATAGTATTAATATTATTTTATACAATGGAGCACTTAATATAAATTCAGTATATAATATTATTGAATATATATATATATATATGTATTGTATCACCAATTATTATGACACGATACTGTTTATACTATAACCTTGTAGTAACAATAAAACATATTACGGATCAGGGTAACAACAACAATCCATACACAAACCAACAAACAATGAAAACAACACCTTACGACTTCCTGCAATTAACACCTACTCTCTCTGGTCTCTCACTCAGACTGCTACTATTCATAGTCGTTCAGTCAAGTCTGTTCTTGCACGCGTTCTTGTGACTCTCACCACAACATGTAATCGAGTCCAGGACTTATTCTTTGTAAGCCTAGTACTTATTCTGTTGATCCTTTTTGCCAAATCATTAGCTTACAGGGATGCAAACATACCAGCATCGATTGTTAAGCAATGTTGGGAGGACAAACAAAGACACACAAACACACACACACACATATACGATGGGCTTCTTTCAGTTTTTGTCTACCAAATCCACTCACAAGGCTTTGGTCAGCCCGAGATAGTACAAGACACTTACTCAAGGTGCCATGCAGCGGGGCTAAACCCGGAATCATGTGGTTGGTAAGCAAGCTATTTACCATAGCCACTCCCGTATGTGTATATATATATATATATTATATATATATATATATATATATATATATGTGTGTGTGTGTGTGTGTTTGTGTGTATCTCACTTCCATAACATTCATGTATATGTGTGTGTATGTACAGGAATGTTAAGGATGTGGACACTAACCAACTCACCTGTTTTATGAACCCCTTATTAATATAGCAACATCATAATTCTTCATTACTAGTTTTGATCTGCTAATTATATGTTCACTCTTGTTCTGCTCCCCTAAAACTTACTATAGTGAGAGATAAATATAGATTAGGCTGAAACAATCTGTTTAAGACCTCTTAATATATTTATCATGTCCCTAACACATATCCCATGTACATTTTCAATTTCTATTTTTACTTCCACAAAGGATTCACTGAAACTGGATATTGAGAATCATAAGAAAATGACACCATTGCTGAAAGCCGTCTCCGGGGCCCACCTCGGAATAATCCATAAACTTATTATACTTGGTGCAAACATAAATGCTGTCGACAATGATGGCAATAATTGTTTGCACCTCGCCATAAAAAAGAAAGAGATGTTCCATTCTGAGGTGGAACCCATTCCCATTTTAGATGAGGTAAGTTTATAAAAATGTTTGTGAATATGTGTGTGTGGTTGGCATTAGGAAGGGCATGCAACCGTAGAAACTATGCCAAAACTGGCAATTGGTGCCTGAGCAGCTCTGCAGCTGCCCAGCTTCTGCCAAACTATCCAACCCATGCCAGCATAGAAAACGAATGTAAAATGATGAGGAGAAGTTGTGTATGTGTGAGTGAGAGAAAGAGAGAGAAGTAGAGAAACAGGCAGACATTGTTTGCTATTTTCTTTCACTCCCATCCACTTCTCCTCCTTTAGTATTAAATAATTCAGTTTCTCCTGATAGCACCAGTTGTATTATGTAACTAACAATATTCATCTCTTCATTCATCTTCACATTCAAAAGCATGGCCACTCCACTGTAAAAAAGGTAACCCATCTTAAATATGTGTCATGTAAACACTGCCATCACTGTATGAAGGAGAGGTGACCAACGACAGAGATAAGTCTTTAAATTTAAGAAAGAGAAATTCACAAACTGTTTTAAATATCGAATTTCAAGTTAAACGAGTTGAACTGTGTTAATTGCGAGAAAGCATATTTCATTATTCTTTTTCAAAGAAAGGAAAAGGAAAATAAATTCGTTTATGGACAATTAAATTTAAAGAAAATATATTCATGGACTTCGAAGAAAGTTTCTTTTATCAGTATGATAATGAATATATAACTGAGTTTATTCAAAGTTGATAATTAGGGTTCCAAATATTGCCAGGGCTTGTACTTTGTGTGTATATTGACTACAGTAATACCCCTTGCAATGATTGTAAAGAAGGGAGATGTGATGAGAATGAATTTACATTAAGATGTGCATACAAAAGTGTGATGTCACAAGATTGTATGTATGACGATGTAACTAGACAGATAGTCATAGAGGCCCTTTGTTACCAACAAAGATAGAAGCTCTCTGAACTTTGCCCTGCTTAATCTTATTCTAGCAGCTATGCTCTTGGCACATCCACCTCCACTACTGACTTGATTACCTAGATAACAGTAGCTATCAACTACTTCTAGGTGCATATATATATGTGTGTGTGTGTGTGTGTGTGTTTGTTTGTTTGAAAGACATCAGCATCTATCCACTGCTAGATCTGATGGCATTTATTGTCTGTTGTTGCAGAATTTAAGCAACTCTTTGATTCCCAAATATGTAACGGTCACTACAGATGTGTGACTGTAATTCAGACAGTTGATGGTCACCTGTGTATTGTTGTAATGTCTTCTTTGGTGAGAAGAAGCTACTCTAGCAGTCAACGACCCATTATTATAGGAATTGTCTATCAGACTAACAGTTTCAACAATTTCTTGGCTATAATGTGTTGGTGTGTTGCCTCAACCACCACACCAATCTTTACTTCACTTCATCAGCCAAAAATGTTTCTTTATAAATTTTGGAAACATTATTGATATGCTTGGATATGTCTGTCTGGTGTTGGTTTTGTTGCTGTGTCTGAAGAAATTATTATGTTCTTGGTGTTCTCTGTTCATTGTTTGTTGTTATGGAAATGAGTTGCACTTAGTGACCAGTGAAACGTTTCCCAATCAATATTTGGATTATCGAAATTACCAGTAGGAAAATATGGGTGACTGCTTTCATAGATGCAGATCTGAAGATGTCAAAAATCTGAGTTTTGATGGCAGTTTTGCAAATTCAAGTAGGAGTATATATGTTGTTAAAAAAATACTTCTTGTTGCTACCAGTTAAAATCTCCACAAGGAATTACAGAAAACCTTGAGTGACCATAGACCATCAGACGACCCGCATGGTAATTAGAATGGCCTTTGTGTAACAAAATGTTGCTTGCCATTGTTTGTTGTTATGTTGTTGTGTTATATTTATATATACAATACTCTTCCATAAGTATTTCTTTTGTTATGGCCAGTTGGCTTTATTAAGCCAGTTGTAAAGATAGGTTCTTGTTGGTTTGTTGTGTTCTGTTATTTGTGATACTTGTTCCATTATATTTCCTACATTTGACATGATTTGTTTATCTACAATATATATTTGTGTAATATTCTACTCATCGTTTTATATTTCATCATTTGCAGTGCTGCAGAGAGCTCCAACTGGACATGGATAGGAGGTTCTCTGGAATAGTAGTTGGGAGTTATCTTGCCAGCAAAGGAGCCAGCTTATATCATCGTAATGATAAGAAAGTGACCCCATTGGACTACATAAAAAATCAACATTTGAAAGAAAAATTAAAAACATTTTTACAATCACTGTAAGTACTCACTGGCAACGACAAGATAAACCAGGACATTTTCTCCTTTGTATATAATCATGTTTATATGTTTATTTAGTTTGAATTCTCCCAATGTATTATTCCGTCATTAGTGTCTTGACTCAAGACAACAATAATGATTTCCAATTCTGGCACAAGGCCAGCAAGGTCAGGGAGGGGATAAGTCAATTACAACATCTCCAGTTTTCAACTGGTACTTATTTTATCAACAGCAAGGTAAAGTCAACTGCACCTGAATTTGAACTCAGCATGTAAAGGCAGACGAAATGCCAGAAAGCATTTTGCTCCGTGTGCTAATGATTCTGCCAGCTTGCAGCCTTAAGACCACACAACAATAATAAGAACAATAAACAGAAAATACAGTTGTTAGTGGATCAAACGAAAAACACTATTTTGATGACATTCACATGATTGCTTGTGTTGACTGATATACCTCACCATCCACCCCTGACTATTTTAGAGTTCGGTGACCTCCATGAAAATGTAGTACTAAATAATAAAGTGAATGAATACATTTTCAAATTGCTATTTAGAAGTAAATAGGATTTATCTGTCTACCAACAATTTTTTCTCTCTCTCTTCTCTGACTCAATCAGTTGTCATGTACGCTTTCATGTAAAAATAACATAAAACACACACTAACAATGTGTATGTCATCATCATCATCATCATCATTTAACGTATGTTGTCCATGCTGGCATGGATTGGACTGTTTGACTGGGATGGCATGTTGGAAGGCTGCACCCTAGTCAGCCTTTGATATTTTCAGCCCACCCTTATATGTGTATGTTAATGTGACACTTGTATGCACACAAATCTGCTTGTATGTAATTGTTTACAGAAGAATTTACGATGTACTCTTGCTGGTTACTGTTGTGCCCCTTAATATTCTGTACTCTAAACATGTCCACAACGAAATATTTTATTATAAATGAATGTTAATGGGATGGTGTTTATATTTTGTTCCACAGGTGTCGGTGGTGTCAAGAGAAAAAGGCTACTGTCACACTCCATCCATGTCAACATACCGTTACTTGTCAGAATTGCTGTTCTCAAATGACATTTAAGCAATGCCCCATATGTCGACAACACATACGCAGCAAAAGTGGATTTGGTAAGAACATTCTTTCTTGATCTGTCTGTTGTCTCATCAACTTTCTGGTATGGAATAATGCATTTCATATTGTAGTGGAGACATGCAACTCCTTGTTTGTAACTATATATGATTAACACTTGTTATAATGTTTGCCATCCTTTTAGACATTTTATACTCACACTCGTTAGTTTTTAGATGTGATTAATGCTAAAAGAGACATTGTTTTCTGACTCTTTCACCTTTTGGCTTTACTTTTGAGTTGATTCGTTTTAATTCAAACATGAAGCCTGGTCCAAGGTAGTATCAGAAAGTTCAGACTAGTTCTGTAGCATGCCAACAGATGGCAGCACACCGTTGCGCGCACAGTGAGAGCTAGCAGTGACTTTCATGAGGCAGTGTGCTGGGTGACACCACTGCGTTTACTTCAAAAGTTGTGAAATTTGTGCTTTTGTAGTCATTTGTAGGCTGTAGTCTGCAATTTTCTAATGGTTAGGAACAAATAACCAATGTGAAATTTTGCGTTAAACTTGTCCAGCAAAGACATAAGAAAGAAACAACAAAACTAAGAGAAAAAGAGTGTTATGAAGTGATAACTAAGTGAGAGAATTTCAGAATTGTTAGATTAGTATATAGGATGTCTTAAGAGAAAGATGAGACTTAGAAAGGTTTGCCTATTTTGTTGTGGTTCTAAATATTGAATTATTATATAGTAACAGCTTAGAAAGTGTTGACCGAAAGCATAGTGGTCACCAATTGACTATTGATGATATGAATGCCTTACAATAATGGAATATAGATTATTAAACGAGACAAAGAAATTTTACTATGAAGTATAAAACTTTGAAATGCTTATTTCAGTGTGTCCAAAGTCTGAAGAAGAAGCAGCCCAGGCAGTTGTAGAGCCTGTTGGTGAGTATAAAATAACTGTAATTGATTTCTATAAATTTTACTTCCACCTAAAATATATTATTTGTGTGAATGTCTGAGAACAGGTTCAATTCCTAATTTCCAATTCTTATTTCAGTGTGTCCAAAGTCTGAAGACAAAGCAGTCCAGGCAGTTGTAGAGTCTGTTGGTGAGTATAAAATAACTGTAATTGATTTCTATAAATTTTACTTCCACCTGAAATATATTATTTGTGTGAATGTCTGAGAACAGGTTCAATTCCTAATTGCCAATTCTTATTTCAGTGTGTCCAAAGTCTGAAGACAAAGCAGTCCAGGCAGTTGTAGAGTCTGTTGGTGAGTATAAAATAACTGTAATTGATTTCTATAAATTTTACCTTCACCTGAGATATATTATTTGTGTGAATGTCTGAGAACAGGTTCCATTCTTAATTTCCAATTCTTATTTCAGTGTGTCCAAAGTCTGAAGAGAAAGCAGTCCAGGCGGTTGTAGAGTCTGTTGGTGAGTATAAAATAACTGTAATTGATTTCTATAAATTTTACCTTCACCTGAAATATATTATTTGTGTGAATGTCTGAGAACAGGTTCCATTCTTAATTTCCAATTCTTATTTCAGTGTGTCCAAAGTCTGAAGAAAGCAGCAAGGCGGTTGTAGAGTCTGTTTTGTGAGTATAAAATAACTGTACTTGATTTCTATAATTTTACCTTCACCTGAATATATTATTTGTGTGAATGTCTGAGAACAGGTTCCATTCTTAATTTCCAATCCTTATTTCAGTGTGTCCGAGGTGTAGAGAGAAAGCAGTCAAGATGGTTGTAGAGTCTGTTGGTGAGTATAAAATAACTGTAATTGATTTCTATAAATTTTAATTTCATCTGAAATATATTGTTTGTGTGAATGTCTGAGAACAGGTTGTAGGAAAGAAAAGACACAATGAAGAGAAAAACAGTTTTATCAAGTGATAATTGAATGAGATATTCGCAGAAATGTTAGATTATGTAGGCTGTCTTAATAGAGAGAGAAAAGGGGAGGAATTTAGGAAGGTTAGTCTATTTTGTGGTGTCCCTGAATATTGAGCTTTAACATGGTATCACCAGTTGACCATTGATAATAGGAATGCCTGACACTAATAAAATATAGACTATTAAGAGAAATAATTTTTTAAAAATTTAACTATATATTGTAAAACTTTTAAATATTTATTTCAGAGAGTTTAAATTTGGAGGAAAACCGCGCCCATAGCACATCGAAGAAGGTGGCAGTTAAGCAACAGCAAGTTGGTGAGTATAAAATAAGTCCGTAAGTGACTTCAAGTTAGTTTTACTTCACTTGAGCATATTTTGTTTGTCAGAAGGACTGAGAACAGGTTCCATTCTTAATTTTCAATTGAAAAATTATCTGTTTAATAATTCTTTTGAAGAAATTACTGAAATTTAAGAGAATACCCACCAAGGTTAGAACAGACAAAAGTTAATGATGTCTTTTGGAATAGAGAACTAAAATATGTTATTTGGTTGGGGGTGAACAAGTGCTTTAACGACAAGGCCTTCGTTTTGCATTTATACTGTTTACTAATAAGTTGTTGTTGTTTTAGCAGGAGTCTCTCATAATCTGGCAGACTTACAATGAAATGCATTCCAATTGTCAACATCCTGTCTTTTTGTCACTGATAGGAAATCTATCATTACATCCATTAAATGCATTGTCTTTATCGAAGTAGAAAACACTGGCTTGCTACTGAGATAGCCATTGCTTCTTTGTTGTTTTTCTCTCTCTCTCTCGCATTCTCTTTTTGATAGATACTAGCTGCAAGATACAATAAATGACATTGTCCTCATCATTTATCATCTGATTTCCATGTTCCTGTGGAATTGATGGTGGAGGGGTCACTGTCCAAGTCAGTTCTTGTTAGCAGTTACTGTCCACCTTCGTTGGTTGAGGATCATGTCCCACTAAAATATTCCAGCTTTCCTATGATGGTCTGCCCTTCCTAACACCATCCACTTTATAAAGGATCCTGGGTGCATTTTATTGTGGCACAAATACAAGAAAGATTGTTATGTATTCAACAAAATTAAACGTTCCTCTCAAACTTATGCAAAGAAATATCAGACATGTTGAAAGAAGAAAGGAAAGTAAATGAATTAGAGAGCAGCTCGTTAAGAAACCTTATGAGGTTACTCGGAAGCTGTTTGCAGATGTTAAGAGCGGCAGGATAAAATGTAATAAATGAAATCCAGCTTAGGTATGGTTAGTGGTCAGTAGGGATAGCTAGAAAAGCATTCTTAGCTATCCCTACTGACCTCAATATATATATATTTAACTTTTTTGTTTTATTATTTACTAATTTGAAATTTCACCAGTTACAATCTGCTTTATTTTTGCAGCTATTAATCTTGTCCATTTCTGCCAAGGTGATGAGCAAGTACCAGTTGTGTACTGGGATTGATGTAATCAATTAGTCCCCTCCTCTGTAATTGCTGGCCTTGTACCAAAATTTGAAACCAATATTATCCATTCCCGTTCAACTGTTTTCAATTTGCACACTGCTACATGAAACCACAACATGCCATTACGGGTTTATTTCTGCTAGTTATAGGCCTGAATGTCCATGTTAGCTAACTGCAGGCTACTCTCATTGTCAGATGATTAACCTTGGTCATTACATTGTATCATTTAAAAAGAAACAATGTTTTAGTAGTTGAATTAAGCTTTTATTATTATTATTATTAACATTCATTCTCTGAGTTCAGTACCTTCTTGGGTTGACTTTTCATTTCATTCCTCACAGGTCAGTAAAACAATTACAAGTTACATAACATGTCAAACTAATTGACTTCATACTCTCTCCTACAGATCTATCCACTTGTATTAATCGAAGAATTCATAATTAACATTCATTTTTGATCATATTTCAAAACCCTCGTTACCACACTATATTGCTGTCCAACTGAATCATCTCTTCCAATCATATCAAGTAAAACCTTCCGCTTTTCTGTCTATTTTGGTGAGACTTCAGTTGGCTTTTTAGTGAGACTGATTGTTTGGTGTTTTAGAACATGACCTTTAAGCCAAGTATTGAGAAGACGACCCATCAAGCCAAGTAAAATTGCAGTCATGGCAGATACTGGTGCCGTGCTGGTGGCATGTAAAAGCACCCATTGCACTCAGGGAATGGTTGGCATTAAGAAGGGCATCCAGCCATAGAAACCATGCCAAATCAGACTGGAGTCTGGTGCAGCCTTCCAACTTGCCAGCCTCAGTCAAACTGTCCAATCCATGGACAATGGACGTGAAGTGATGATGATGAACTGGAGGGGCACATACAGGAGATCTACACTGATCCTAAGTAAGATAATCCATTCCCACTCATGGACAGTTTGAAATGCCCCCAAAAAACCATGACTCAAATCTCAACTTGGTGGTTTCTAGCAGAAACAATTATATAGCTGAGTGAAGAAGGCAAAAGCAAAGAGTGCCCAGGAGGTGATGGCGTATCATAGAAAGTGTACAGGTATTGTGCACAATTATGTTATAAGCTGTACTTAATAGTTTGTGGCATAAAGGTGAAATGGTTGATGACTAGTACAAGGCAGAAAAAAATTACTTACCAAAGAAAGCTGAAACAGAACTGATTGAGCAGTTCAGAACCTTTTCAATCTTGAATGTAGATGGCAAGATTTATATGGGTCCAGTTGCCAAGAGATCAGCTACACATCTCCAAAATAATGACTATGAGACCAAGAGTGTCCAGAATGCTGGAATGTCCAGAACCACTGGATGGGTAGAACATGATTTTTCAATCTGCAATGCAATACAAGACATAAAGAAGAATAAAAGGGATTTGAACGTTGTATGACCTGATCTGGTTGATGCTTATGGTTCTGTACCATACAAATTAGTGATGGAACCAATGAACTTCTTTTATATATGAGAGAAGATTAGAGATCTGGCTAGAAGCTGCTGTAATAATTTCAAAATTTGGTTCCCGACAGAAAATTTCACAACAGACATCGTTTTGAAACTGGAATTGCTGTAGGTTGCACAATATCAGTCATTTGGTTTGTGCTTGTTATGGAGATGTTACTTAGATCAGCAGATTGATCAGAAGAAATGGCTCGAGTGAAATCTCCCAAGAAGGAATTTTAAAGGATGATATAACAATACTAACAAGAGACCAAAAGGGTATGCAAATAGTTCTGGATGGACTGGATTAACTATTTCTTTGGTCAAGAATGGGGTTTAAACCAAATAATTAATGCAGTCATTTGTCAAAAGGTTAGCTGAAGCAAGTGAAGTTCAAAACAGCATACACAACCATGCCAAGGGTTAAAGAGAAACCTCTAAAATCTTTTGGACGATGGTATGCTATCTCATTGTCCAGTAAGAGTAGAAGCATAGAGGTCATGGCACAAACAGAAGATGGGTTAAAGGCAATAGCTAAGCCAACATTTCCTAGCAAATAAAAGATTTGATGCTTCCAGTTTGATCTGTATCCCTTCCTTGCTTATAAAATTCTTGAGTATCAGTTTTTATGCAACATTTCAGATTTTTTTATTGCTATTATTTATGGATGAACAATTATATATAGTTAATAAGATTTTGTGAAAGCATAAAGTGTTTTTGGATACCTGATATGTTTTTGCTCCCCTCTGTAGAATTGATCATTGCCCACCTGGAGAGAAATCTGCTTCATTAAGAAGTCTTCTAACATCTCAAATACATGTGGCACATATATAAGGAAAAAAAATGAAAACTAAAAGAAAAACAGTGTTATCAAGTGATAATTAAATGAGATAATTGTAACATTGTTAGATTATTTAAGATGTCTTAATAGAGAAAGGAAATTGAGGAAGGTCAGTCTATTTTGTTGTAGACCTAAGTATTGAGCTATTTACCTGGTCCCACTGGAGAAAGCATAAAAATGTTGACCAAAAACATAGTGGTCACCCGATGACCAGCGATGATGACAGGTATGTCCCACTATAATAAAATATAGATTATTAATAAAGAATTTTTACTCTCAAGTATAACAGTTGCAAATATTTATTTCAGAAACTCCAAAGTTAGAGGAGAGGTGTCTCCAAGATGTTGCAAAACTATTAGGAGCCAACTGGCAGCAAGTTGGTGAGTATAAAATAACAGTACTTAATTGATTTCAATAAGTGTCAGCTTTTGTTTGTCAGCATGACTAAGAGAAGATCCCATTCCTACTTTCCAATTGAAAGGCTAGCTGTAAAGTGATTCTATTAAAGGTGTTGGTATTACTGAAACATCATAAAATAGCCACCGAGATTAGCGGGGTCAGTAAAATGGCTAAATTAGAGGACACAATCGATTTAATATTGTCTTTTGAGAGAGCAGATTAAAATATGTCATTTAAGGGTAAACTGGTGAATTAATGATAATTTTTTTTGTTTGTTTTACATTTTTACTAAGTTTACGTTTTATTGTTTTTTCTTTGCAAATTGCCTGTTTTAATCAGAAATACGATGGAAAGTATTTCAGGTGGGACATCTCTGTCTTTCAGTTGGTAGTACAGGACTACATCATTAAGTGCATCCTTTTTTACATGCTCCTGTGTATAGTGAGTGGCACGTTGCAGTCACTCCACTGTCCAGTGTCCATCTAGTTGTGAACCACTCTTCACTGACATGTAATGGTTGATTGTACGTAGGTGGATGGTGTTTATGTTGGTGATTCATGTCTTCTTTCCTGCAAGTTAAAACTCTCCTCTTTGCTTGGTTTAACTTAACACCTCTCTATTACACTGAGTAACAACGATTTTTGTCCATGGATAACAATTGTTATTTCCAATTTGCTTAATCCTAGAAAATACGAGAATGGCTAGTATCTCCTTCAAACTTTGCTTTCGTCACAATATATACCTTGTAGACCTCACACATTTCAGCTGATGTTGTTTCACAGTGATTTTACGCTGTTGTCTTGATAAATTCACCACAGACACAGCAGAATGTATCTGCCAGATGCTTACAACCTCTTGATGCCATCTGTGATGAATGCAGTTCTTGGATAGTTAGAAATAAACTGAACTGGTGATCTTGTCATCCCTTTTTTTACACTGGTATATGTTGCCAGAACGTTCTAGAAATTCTTGGAAGTTTTAGTAACTTCTTGATGATAGTTCTAGAAAATTCTAGAAAATTCTGCTTCAGTGACTCAGCACTGAATCTGTTTGGAAATAGGTTTCAAAACATTGATGTCCAGGTGACAAAAGCAACGTTTGAAGGAAACAGATGTCCTTTCCTTTGATTTCTTGATGGAAGTAAATAGGAAATAACACTTAACTTATCAAAGACAAGAAAAAATTAAAAGTTTGTTCTTCAGTGTTATTGATTTCTCTCTAAATCATGTCCTTGAACCATTCAAAGAGATTATGAGTCATGGACCCATGTTGTCTACCAAAATGTGTTATATTTTTGTATTGGGTCATCCCATAAGTAATGCAGTGTTTTCAATTGTATGAACTAAAAGTCAGAGGGGGATGGGATAAACTATCTGCATCAACTTGCTATAAAAGCAGTACCTGTACTTATTCTTAGTGTGAGTTTTGAAGAGTGCAGTTAATTTTAACAGTTATTTTTTCAAAGCTATAATGGAAGTGACAAAGGCATATTCGAAATATTTTGCTTTGAGTTCAGTAAAGCAACAATGCAACAGAAGTGCGAGGAATATTAATGCAGTATATGGGGATTGGACAATAAGCGTAAGCCAGTGTCAATGGTGGTCTCAGAAGTTCCGAGCTGGAAACTACAGCCAAGAAGATCAACTTTGTTCTGGAAGATATGTAGAGCTTGGACGAGGACATCCTACAACCCTGGTGGAACAAAATCCCATTGTAACTAGCAGAGAAGCTTGGATTCGGTCCATTCAGCAGCCATTCATCGATACTTGCATGGTATTGGAAAAATCAGCAATTGGGTCAATGGATTGCACACAGAGTAAATGTGTGCTCTTCTCTGCTGCCATGTCTCATGAATGAACCTCTTTTGAACTGAATAGTGACTGGTGATGAGAAAAGGGTTCTCTATAAATACGTTATGCACCAAAGACAGTGGGTAGGGAAAGGAGAAATACTGGCACTCCAGAATAAAAAAAGTCTCTACCCACGTAAGGTGCTGTTATCTGTTTGGTGGGATATGAAAGGTTTGGTCCACTTTGAACTTTTAAACCCTAACCAAACAATAACTAAGGAGATCTACTGCAAGCAGCTTGAGCGGCTTAAGTCAGTGCTAGAAGAAAAACGACCATCTTCAGTTTCAAGACGAAAGGTGTTCTTCCATCAGGATAATGTTCAATCACATAGAGTGAGGATGACATTCCAAAGGCTGGAGCAGTTTGAATGAGAAACAATTCCCCACCCACCATATTCACCAGTCATTGCCCCATCTTCAAACTTATTTGGATGTAAAAAATATGTTACCTGTAGATGAGGTCAGAACGGTAGTAGAGAAGTAATTTTTGTCATGGACAAGTCAATTTTGGAAGAGGGGCCTTGCAAGTGCACCAGATAGATGGAAGAGCATTGTAGAAAATGATAGAGAGTATATTTTAGGTTAAAAAAGAACTTTGTTTATCTTAATTTTGAAGAATAAAAGATGTATAAAACAAATGCATTATTATTTATAGGATGACCCAATGCTTTGTGTAGTTGAGATCATTCTGGTATCTTGTCTCTTTGTATTTGAATTGGCCCAGATATGCCTAATAGTACTGGTATTGTCTGATAGTTCAAACCATATCTTCTAGATATTTCTAACTCTTGATATGCTTTAGTTATCAATTATTCAGAAGAGGAGAAGCATCTCAGACAACTATTTCAGGCATTGACCATGGAATGTTATCAGACGGCCAAAATGGGATTCCTTTGAAGGGTCCCTGGAGTAATGATACTAAATAGGATGTATAGTCCAGAGATCTGGGAATCTCTCCAGGTTGAGCCAGTTCCTTTCCACATCTCTGGTACTATGGACATGTGTTGCAGGAACAAATGACAAGACAGATTCTTCAAGCCAAACCAATGGAGCAGGGGTCCTAGGGGTAGATCACGAACTAAATGGTTGGGTGATAGCCATTGTCTTAGCTGTTTATGTTTGGGAACCCAACCAAAAGCTCTAATGACGGCTGCTTCTGATAGGACCCTATGGGGGAGATGCCTGAAGACTCTGTCTTTACAATCCTCCCAAGAATATTGATCAGAGACAATGGTTGGGTGGATCAAATGGATTGACTGTTGATGGTCTATTTTTATTCTTTAGGTCTTCCATACACTTTTGCCTCCACAAACACTTCTCCTACCATCTGTTTACCATAAATTTTCACAAGTGTATTTTCAATTATTTTCTTTCTTTAAAATCTCACCATTTTCATCTGTATTTCCACCTCTCTCGTTATTATTTAATTACATTCTAAAAACAGAGAACAACATCTTTTATTTATTTTTTTAATGTTCTTAACTATTTCTCATTGACATAATTTATTTGTTACATTTATGACAAACTACAGTACACATCTTTTATGTAATCGTTAATGATTTTGAAATTATTTCTCATTGTTTTATGTTTTGCAGGCAGGAATTTAGGAATCAGAAATGTCCAACTGGGGATTATCAGGCATGACAATCCTTTAAACACTAAAGAGCAGAGCTTCCAGATGCTGCACACATGGTACACAAGTTGTGATCCAGAGAGACGAACACTCAAAACACTCAGAAAAGCTCTTGAGGAAGCTGAATGCTTTGAGGCACTTGAATGTCTACCATCAGAAGAAAATTGAACTTGTGTGTAAATGCTGCAGTTGTTTAGTCCAAGGTCAACCTTGACTAAACAGAGACTCATGATCAAATGCCTTCCAGCCAGGACCCTCCTGACTTTATCCTTAGTATAGGGAACCCAACATCACATTGTCCAATGTGATAATTGAATTGAGCAGGATTTGGCTACTAATTCTAGCAAATCTATCAACAACATAAGAGACTCCCTTCCTGAATTGGTTATTTTCTTCTTAGAAATTAACTTTTGAAATAAAGATAAACTTTGAAATGTTTATTTGTTGTTGTTGCTGTGTATCTAACCTCCTCCCCATTATTGTGTAAACAGTTTTAATATCCTCTCATATATTCATAGTTATCTACCTTCATTTAAAGCTGAAAGTGAAATGTCAGGTATATAAATATTGATGTCTTTTGTTTGTGTGGTAAGTAGCTTGCTTACCAACCACACGGTTCCGGGTTCAGTCCCACGGCGTGGCACCTTGGGAAAGTGTCTTCTACTATAGTCTCAGGCTGACCAAAGCCTTGTGAGTGGATTTGGTAGATGGAAACTGAAAGAAGCCTGTCGTGTATATATATATATTTGTGTGTCTGTGTTTGTCTCCCCAACATCGCTTGACAACCAATGCTGGTATGTTTACGTCCCCGTTACTTAGCGGTTCAGCAAAAGAGACTGATAGAATAAGTACTAGGCTTATAAAGAAGTCCTGGGGTCGATTTGCTCGACTAAAAGGTGGTGCTCCAGCATGGCCGCAGTCAAAAGACTGAAACAAGTAAAAGAGTATATCATATGTGGAGGCGCAATGGCCGAGTGGTTAGGGCAGCGGACTCGCGGTCGTAGGATCACGGTTTCGATTCCCAGACCGGGCGTTGTGAGTGTTTAATGATCAAAAACACCCAAAGTTCCACGAGGCTCCAGCAGGGGGTGGTAGTGATCCTGCTGTACTCTTTTGCCACATCTTTCTTCTGTTGGCCTGCTCGCTTAGCCAGCAGGCTGTTGTCATTTGAAGGCTAAAACAATGTGAAGTGCATTGTGACCAGTGATGTGTAGCAACATCAGATAGCCTGGTCGGTCACAGTGATCATGGTGATATATATATCATATACAGATACTTTTTCTATGTAATATATGATACCTGTGGGTATTTCACTTTGTCCTGTTGTGGTTTAAGACAGGCTCCCTCTAATGTGGGGGTGTTTGAATAAAACTCAGGGATGGGAGTGCAAGTAAGAGTTATCTCTATTTTATATTCTAGCTTTAGGATCATTGTTAGTTACTAATTACTGAAGTTTTTTTTTTTATCAGCAGAAAATAAAACTTTATGATTGCATATATCTATATATATAAAACTCAACTTGTGTATCTGTGTGTTTAACTTCCCAGCACATCTCCTAGCCAGAAAATCGTAGAACCACCAAAAATGGGTCACTTAAAGTTTAGGCGAATGAAAATTGAACTGTGCTATTTCTGTTCCGAAATTCATCTTGCAAGTGCAAAAATCGATAATGTGTTCGTTTAGGCCTTATCCCATGCATTGAATAGTGAACTTTACTCAGTCACCTGTTTGACGTGAACTGTGTTCACTACGCGTGCAAGCATGCGTAAATTGCATGAAAAATAAAAAATCAAGATATAAAAACGAATTGCCGTAAACATTGTAGAAATTCGGCAAAGAAACGAATTTTCGGGATGCAGCCTGGAGGGTTTTTTCGTATTAATCGTTTCTACTTTGTGAACACATACCAGTTATCTTGGGCCCTTATTGTTCTTAGTCTTCATAAGTGACTTGCCTGACGACCTCACGCAACACACCCTTCTATTTGCCGACGATGTCAAACTGGTCGCTCCTCGCGGTGATATAGAGGATCTTCGTCGATGTCTCCACCAAATTTGGAGGTGGTCTAACGAATGGGACCTGTGTCTGAACGTGTCAAAGTGCTGTCATCTGCCTGTTGGCTCTACTCCTGCAACTCAACTTGATTTTGAGCCGGGTCGTCTGCTGCTGGAGAGGACCGATCAGGTAAAGGACCTGGGTATCTTGGTGGATTCCTCCTTTTCGCCTTTGTCCCAGTGCGTCCATGCTGCCAACAAAGCACGCGGAATTCTGTTCTTGATTCGACGGTCATTCGGAATGCTCACAGCAGCCATATTCCTACCACTCTATGTCATGCTGGTGAGACCCATACTGGAGTACAGGATTCAAGACTCTTCTCCTTATCTCCTCAAAGACATACGGCATCTCGAAAGAGTCCAGAAGCTGGCTACCCGCATGGTTCATGGTCTCAAAAATTTGTCTTATGAAGAAAGGCTGAGGACGCTCGACCTTTATTCTCTAGAAAAACGGCGCCGCCGTGGTGATCTCATTCTCGCCCACAACATCAGTGTAACCTCTCGAAAAAGCTGTTCTTCACTCCTGCTCCAGAGCGTCGGCTGCGGGGTCATTCAGAAAAGCTCTACCTGCGACGATTTCATCTCAATCGAAGGAGAGGAGCTTTCTCCGTCCGGGTTGCGGATCCGTGGAACAAGCTGCCAGACGAGATGATGAAGATGCCGACGACCGCTTTGTTCAAAGTCTCCCTTGACCTCAAGTGGCCTGAACTCTTTACATGAACACCACCCTGTACTTAACTCCATGTCCCCCTACATGGCCTTGCTATTTGCTTTTGAGCCAAATTAACTAACTAACTAACTAACTAACATATATAAAGGTGAAGTTGTCTGTGTATGCCAGACAACTTGGTAGCCATCAACAAACACTATCTCCTCCGAGACCCTGCAGCGCAAGTTGACCAAAATTGAGAGTATGATAGAAGAAGGCTTGCTCTTCCTTCCGTAGAAGAAAAAAATTCAAATTGGACCATGTTAACACCAAAAATTATTTACATCAAAAAGGTGCTTTTTTCTATGAAAATCCCTATTTTTTTGCGATTTGGGCAAGTGTCTTCTACTCTAGATTTGGGCCGACCAATGCCTTGTGAGTGGATTTGGTAGACGGAAACTGAAAAGAAACCCATTGTATACATGTATATATATATATGTATGTGTGTGTGTCTGTGTTTGTCCCCCTAGCATTGCTTGACAACCAATGCTGGTGTTTATATCCTCCGTAACTTAGCGGTTCGGCAAAAGAGACCGATAGAATAAGTACCAGGCTTATAAAGAATAAGTCCTGGGGGTCAATCTGCTCGACTAAAGGCGGTGCTCCAGCATAGCCGCAGTCAAATAACTGAAACAAGTAAAAGAGTAAAGAGTATCTCAGAGATATAAGCAGTGGTGGAACGATAGAGCATGGGAATAATGAATAAAAAATTAAATTGACATTGATGTTGTCTGTGTTGTGTTTTCATCATCATCATCTTTTAGCGGAAATTTTACTGGCATGAGTGGCACAGTGTGACATGAGCTGGCTAACCATAATGCTGCACTGGGTTCCAATCTGATTTTTTGGGGTTTCTTTGGGTGTATTCTCCTAATGCTAACCAGTTTACAGTTCCTGCCATGTGCTGTACATATATATATGTATGTATGTGTGTGTGTGTGTTGGTGTATGCAAATACATACATACATATATATATTATATATATATATATATATGTAATGATGTATGTATTTGCATATATATATATATATATATGTATATATATATTATATTATATATTATGTATATAATATATATATGTATATATATATATATGTATACTATATATGTATATTATATATATGTATATATATATATACATATATATATTATATATATATATATATATATTATATATATATATATATACATATATATATATATATATATATATATATTATATATATATATATATTATACATATATATATACATATATATATATACATATATATATATATACATATATATATATATATATCATATATATATACCATATATATATATACATATATATATATATATACTATATATAATATTATACATATATATAATATATATATACATATATATACACATATATATATCATACATATTAATATATACATATACATATATATACATATATATATATACATATACATATATATACATATACATTATATACATATATCATATATATACATATACATATATATACATATACATATATATATATACATATATATATATACATATACATATATATATACATATATATATATATACATATACAATATATATATATATATATATATATACATAACATAATATATATATATATATATATATATATATATATATATATATATATACAAAGCAATAGGGTTTAGCAACGAGTTGCCTTACCACATATCGAATTTAGAAATAGCAGTCAAAGGGTTATAGCTATTTCTTCTACTAAAAAGGGAGATCTCAGTAAAAACAGCATTTGGAAGGCAGACACAAACAGGTAAGAGGGAATGAATCGACTGCAATCTATCATACATTTTTTTAGTTATCCACGGACAAACCCTTATTGCTTAGTATTACTTAAATTTTCCTCGAATGAGGCTTTTACATGCCGAAGACTACTTGGTGTAATTGATAATTTTTCCAAATTAATTAATTTCACCCTTCATTATTACGGATAACCATATTTTATCTCAGTAGATGACCACAGCATCTTGTTTTGGCTACACGCGGGTGGGAAGGGGCTGTTGACACAATCGTTTCATTCACAAATTGAATTCGGTGATACCAGTTGCGGATTCTAGCTCGCTCTGATACTGAGTTGAGTTGGTGCCTTCTGGTATCTCAAAATTCAATATATAATCATTTATGATTATAGTATTCTACGCTGAAGAGAAAAGAAGTTTCGGTAAGATAGAATTATTTATTATTTAATATTTAATATTAGTTCTTATGCTTTCCTAAAAACTTGATTTCGAAACGTACGTCCGTGGATAACTAAAAAAATGTATGATAGATTGCAGTCAATTCATTCTCTCTTACCTGTTTGTGTCTGCCTTCCAAATGCTGTTTTTACTGAGATCTCCCTTTTTAGTAGAAGAAAGAGCTATAACCCTTTGACTGCTATTTCTAAATTCGGTATGTGGTAAGGCAACTCGTTGCTAAACCCTTATTGCTTAGTATTACTTAAATTTTCCTCGAATGAGGCTTTTACATGCCGAAGACTACTTGGTGTAATTGATAATTTTTCCAAATTAATTAATTTCACCCTTCATTATTACGGATAACCATATTTTATCTCAGTAGATGACCACAGCATCTTGTTTTGGCTACACGCGGGTGGGAAGGGGCTGTTGACACAATCGTTTCATTCACAAATTGAATTCGGTGATACCAGTTGCGGATTCTAGCTCGCTCTGATACTGAGTTGAGTTGGTGCCTTCTGGTATCTCAAAATTCAATATATAATCATTTATGATTATAGTATTCTACGCTGAAGAGAAAAGAAGTTTCGGTAAGATAGATTATTTATTATTTAATATTTAATATTTAGTTCTTATGCTTTCCTAAAAACTTGATTTCGAAATGTACGTCCGTGGATAACTAAAAAAATGTATGATAGATTGCAGTCAATTCATTCTCTCTTACCTGTTTGTGTCTGCCTTCCAAATGCTGTTTTTACTGAGATCTCCCTTTTTAGTAGAAGAAATAGCTATAAAACCTTTGACTGCTATTTCTAAATTCGGTATGTGGTAAGGCAACTCGTTGCTAAACCCTTATTGCTTAGTATTACTTAAATTTTCCTCGAATGAGGCTTTTACATGCCGAAGACTACTTGGTGTAATTGATAATTTTCCAAATTAATTAATTTCACCCTTCATTATTACGGATAACCATATTTTATCTCAGTAGATGACCACAGCATCTTGTTTTGGCTACACGCGGGTGGGAAGGGGCTGTTGACACAATCGTTTCATTCACAAATTGAATTCGGTGATACCAGTTGCGGATTCTAGCTCGCTCTGATACTGAGTTGAGTTGGTGCCTTCTGGTATCTCAAAATTCAATATATAATCATTTATGATTATAGTATTCTACGCTGAAGAGAAAAGAAGTTTCGGTAAGATAGAATTATTTATTATTTAATATTTATATTCGTCTTATGCTTTCCTAAAAACTTGATTTCGAAACGTACGTCCGTGGATAACTAAAAAAATGTATGATAGATTGCAGTCAATTCATTCTCTCTTACCTGTTTGTGTCTGCCTTCCAAATGCTGTTTTTACTGAGATCTCCCTTTTAGTAGAAGAAATAGCTATAACCCTTTGACTGCTATTTCTAAATTCGGTATGTGGTAAGGCAACTCGTTGCTAAACCCTTATTGCTTAGTATTACTTAAATTTTCCTCGAATGAGGCTTTTACATGCCGAAGACTACTTGGTGTAATTGATAATTTTTCCAAATTAATTAATTTCACCCTTCATTATTACGGATAACCATATTTTATCTCAGTAGATGACCACAGCATCTTGTTTTGGCTACACGCGGGTGGGAAGGGGCTGTTGACACAATCGTTTCATTCACAAATTGAATTCGGTGATACCAGTTGCGGATTCTAGCTCGCTCTGATACTGAGTTGAGTTGGTGCCTTCTGGTATCTCAAAATTCAATATCTAATCATTTATGATTATAGTATTCTAGCTCTGAGAGAAAAAAAGTTTCGGTAAGATAGAATTATTTATTATTAATATTTAATATTTAGTTCTTATGCTTTCCTAAAAACTTGATTTCGAAACGTACGTCCGTGGATAACTAAAAAAATGTATGATAGATTGCAGTCAATTCATTCTCTCTTACCTGTTTGTGTCTGCCTTCCAAATGCTGTTTTTACTGAGATCTCCCTTTTTAGTAGAAGAAATAGCTCTAAACCTTTGACTGCTATTTCTAAATTCGGTATGTGGTAAGGCAACTCGTTGCTAAACCCTTATTGCTTAGTATTACTTAAATTTTCCTCGAATGAGGCTTTTACATGCCGAAGACTACTTGGTGTAATTGATAATTTTTCCAAATTAATTAATTTCACCCTTCATTATTACGGATAACCATATTTTATCTCAGTAGATGACCACAGCATCTTGTTGGGCTACACGCGGTGGGAAGGGGCTGTTGACACAATCGTTCATTCACAAATTGAATTCGGTGATACCAGTTGCGGATTCTAGCTCGCTCTGATACTGAGTTGAGTTGGTGCCTTCTGGTATCTCAAAATCAATATATAATCATTTATGATTATAGTATTCTACGCTGAAGAGAAAAGAAGTTTCGGTAAGATAGAATTATTTATTATTTAATATTTAATATTTAGTTCTTATGCTTCTTCCTAAAAAACTTGATTCGAAACGTACGTCCGTGGATAACTAAAAAATTGTATGATAGATTGCAGTCAATTCATTCTCTCTTACCTGTTTGTGTCTGCCTTCCAAATGCTGTTTTTACTGAGATCTCCCTTTTTAGTAGAAGAAATAGCTATAACCCTTTGACTGCTATTTCTAAATTCGGTATGTGGTAAGGCAACTCGTTGCTAAACCCTTATTGCTTAGTATTACTTAATTTTCCTCGAATGAGGCTTTTACATGCCGAAGACTACTTGGTGTAATTGATAATTTTTCCAAATTAATTAATTTCACCCTTCATTACTACTACGGATAACCATATTATCTCAATAGATGACCACAGCATCTTGTTTTGGCTACACGCGGGTGGAAGGGCTGTTGACACAATCGTTTCATTCACAAATTGAATTCGGTGATACCAGTTGCGGATTGCTAGCTCGCTCTGATACTGAGTTGAGTTGGTGCCTTCTGGTATCTCAAAATTCAATATATAATCATTTATGATTATAGTATTCTACGCTGAAGAGAAAAGAAGTTTCGGTAAGATAGAATTATTTATTATTTTTAATATTTAATATTTAGTTCTTATGCTTTCCTAAAAAACTTGATTTCGAAACGTACGTCCGTGGATAACTAAAAAAATGTATGATAGATTGCAGTCAATTCATTCTCTCTTACCTGTTTGTGTCTGCCTTCCAATGCTGTTTTTACTGAGATCTCCCTTTTAGTAGAAGAAATAGCTATAACCCTTTGACTGCTATTTCTAAATTCGGTATGTGGTAAGGCAACTCGTTGCTAAACCCTTATTGCTTATATTACTTAATTTTCCTCGAATGAGGCTTTTACATGCCGAAGACTACTTGGTGTAATTGATAATTTTTCCAAATTAATTAATTTCACCCTTCATTATTACGGATAACCATATTTTATCTCAGTAGATGACCACAGCATCTTGTTTTGGCTACACGCGGGTGGGAAGGGGCTGTTGACACAATCGTTTCATTCACAAATTGAATTCGGTGATACCAGTTGCGGATTCTAGCTCGCTCTGATACTGAGTTGAGTTGGTGCCTTCTGGTATCTCTCAAAATCCATATATAATCATTTATGATTATAGTTTCTACGCTGAAAGAAAAGAAGTTTCGGTAAGATAGAATTATTTATTATTTAATATTTAATATTTAGTTCTTATGCTTTCCTAAAAAACTTGATTTCGAATGTACGTCCGTGGATAACTAAAAAAATGTATGATAGATTGCAGTCAATTCATTCTCTCTTACCTGTTTGTGTCTGCCTTCCAAATGCTGTTTTTACTGAGATCTCCCTTTTAGTAGAAGAATAGCTATAACCCTTTGACTGCTATTTCTAAATTCGGTATGTGGTAAGGCAACTCGTTGCTAAACCCTTATTGCTTAGTATTACTTAAATTCCTCGAATGAGGCTTTTACATGCCGAAGACTACTTGGTGTAATTGATAATTTTTCCAAATTAATTAATTCACCCTTCATTATTACGGATAACCATATTTTATCTCAGTAGATGACCACAGCATCTTGTTTTGGCTACACGCGGGTGGAAGGGGCTGTTGACACAATCGTTTCATTCACAAATTGAATTCGGTGATACCAGTTGCGGATTCTAGCTCGCTCTGATACTGAGTTGAGTTGGTGCCTTCTTGGTATCTGTCAAAATTCAATATATAATCATTTATGATTATAGTATTCTACGCTGAAGAGAAAAGAAGTTTCGGTAAGATAGAATTATTTATTATTTAATATTTAATATTTAGTTCTATGCTTTCCTAAAAAACTTGATTTCGAAACGTACGTCCGTGGATAACTAAAAAAATGTATGATAGATTGCAGTCAATTCATTCTCTCTTACCTGTTTGTGTCTGCCTTCCAAATGCTGTTTTTACTGAGATCTCCCTTTTTAGTAAAGAAATAGCTATAACCACTTTGACTGCTATTTCTAAATTCGGTATGTGGTAAGGCAACTCGTTGCTAAACCCTTATTGCTTAGTATTACTTAAATTTTCCTCGAATGAGGCTTTTACATGCCGAAGACTACTTGGTGTAATTGATAATTTTTCCAATTAATTAATTTCACCCTTCATTTTACGGATAACCATATTTTATCTCAGTAGATGACCACAGCATCTTGTTTTGGCTACACGCGGGTGGGAAGGGGCTGTTGACACAACATCGTTTCATTCACAATTGAATTCGGTGATACCAGTTGCGGATTCTAGCTCGCTCTGATACTGAGTTGAGTTGGTGCCTTCTGGTATCTCACAATTCAATATATAATCATTTATGATTATAGTATTCTACGCTGAAGAGAAAAGAAGTTCGGTAAGATAGAATTATTTATTATTAATATTTAATATTTAGTTCTTATGCTTTCCTAAAAAACTTGATTTCGAAACGTACGTCCGTGGATAACTAAAAAAATGTATGATAGATTGCAGTCAATTCATTCTCTCTTACCTGTTTTGTCTGCCTTCCAAATGCTGTTTTTACTGAGATCTCCCTTTTTAGTAGAAGAAATAGCTATAACCCTTTGACTGCTATTTCTAAATTCGGTATGTGGTAAAACTCGTTGCTAAACCCTTATTGCTTAGTATTACTTAATTTTCCTCGAATGAGGCTTTTACATGCCGAAGACTACTTGGTGTAATTGATAATTTTCCAAATTAATAATTTCACCCTTCATTAACGGATAACCATATTTTATCTCAGTAGATGACCACAAGCATCTTGTTTTGGCTACACGCGGGTGGGAGGGGCTGTTGACACAATCGTTTCATTCACAAATTGAATTCGGTGATACCAGTTGCGGATTCTAGCTCGCTCTGATACTGAGTTGATTGGTGCCTTCTGGTATCTCAAAATTCAATATAAATCATTTATGATTATAGTATTCTACGCTGAAGAGAAAAGAAGTTTCGGTAAGATAGAATTATTTATTATTTAATATTTAATATTTAGTTCTTATGCTTTCCTAAAAAACTTGATTTCGAAACGTACGTCCGTGGATAACTAAAAAAATGTATGATAGATTGCAGTCAATTCATTCTCTCTTACCTGTTTGTGTCTGCCTTCCAAATGCTGTTTTTACTGAGATCTCCCTTTTTAGTAGAAGAAATAGCTATAACCCTTTGACTGCTATTTCTAAATTCGGTATGTGGTAAGGCAACTCGTTGCTAAACCCTTATTGCTTAGTATTACTTAAATTTTCCTCGAATGAGGCTTTTACATGCCGAAGACTACTTGTGTAATTGATAATTTTTCCAAATTAATTAATTTCACCCTTCATTATTACGGATAACCATATTTTATCTCAGTAGATGACCACAGCATCTTGTTTTGGCTACACGCGGGTGGGAAGGGGCTGTTGACACAATGTTTCATTCACAAATAATTCGGTGATACCAGTTGCGGATTCTAGCTCGCTCTGATACTGAGTTGAGTTGGTGCCTTCTGGTATCTCAAAATTCAATATATAATCATTTATGATTATAGTATTCTACGCTGAAGAGAAAAGAAGTTTCGGTAAGATAGAATTATTTATTATTTAATATTAATATTTAGTTCTTATGCTTTCCTAAAAAACTTGATTTCGAAATGTACGTCCGTGATAACTAAAAAAATGTATGATAGATTGCAGTCAATTCATTCTCTCTTACCTGTTTGTGTCTGCCTTCCAAATGCTGTTTTTACTGAGATCTCCCTTTTTAGTAGAAGAAATAGCTATAACCCTTTGACTGCTATTTCTAAATTCGGTATGTGGTAAGGCAACTCGTTGCTAAATCCTTATTGCTTAGTATTACTTAAATTTTCCTCGAATGAGGCTTTTACATGCCGAAGACTACTTGGTGTAATTGATATTTTTCCAAATTAATTAATTTCACCCTTCATTATTACGGATAACCATATTTTATCTCAGTAGATGACCACAGCATCTTGTTTTGGCTACACGCGGGTGGGAAGGGGCTGTTGACACAATCGTTTCATTCACAAATTGAATTCGGTGATACCAGTTGCGGATTCTAGCTCGCTCTGATACTGAGTTGAGTTGGTGCCTTCTGGTATCTCAAAATTCAATATATAATCATTTATGATTATAGTATTCTACGCTGAAGAGAAAAGAAGTTTCGGTAAGATAGAATTATTTATTATTTAATATTTAATATTTAGTTCTTATGCTTTCCTAAAAAACTTGATTTCGAAATGTACGTCCGTGGATAACTAAAAAAATGTATGATAGATTGCAGTCAATTCATTCTCTCTTACCTGTTTGTGTCTGCCTTCCAAATGCTGTTTTTACTGAGATCTCCCTTTTTAGTAGAAGAAATAGCTATAACCCTTTGACTGCTATTTCTAAATTCGGTATGTGGTAAGGCAACTCGTTGCTAAACCCTTATTGCTTAGTATTACTTAAATTTTCCTCGAATGAGGCTTTTACATGCCGAAGACTACTTGGTGTAATTGATAATTTTTCCAATTAATTAATTTCACCCTTCATTATTACGGATAACTATATATATATACATATATATATAATATATATATATATATAATACACATATATACATATATAGATACATATATATACATATATATACATATTATATACAATATATATATTATATATATATATATATATAATGTCTATATAATATATATATGAATAATATATACATATATATTACATATATATATATATATATATATTTTCACTGTTCAAGAACAGCAACAGCTAGAAAATCAGCAGCCACAACACAACACAGAATGAGCCACTCCTGGTTCCCAGCACAATGGCTGACCCTAACATCGGTCAAGCACAACACCACAACAGCCACTCCTCAACTCTAGCATACTAGACGATTCACTAAATGCCAGTATCTTTTCACCGCTCTCACGGCAACCCCACAATTATCATCATCATCATCACCACCGCTGCACCATCGTCTTCTATCACCAAAAAACAAAAAGGAAACCACTGCTCTCTTCCCCCACATCACCACCTCAATACCACTGCAGTAACAAAAACTTAAAGAAACATAGAAGCAGAATGCGCCCCCCACGGCACAAACAAGAAACCCAGAATATGCCGCTATTCACTGCGCCAGAGACTCTGCACAAATAGTGACTGCATCTTCACGCATCTACCCGGCACTAGACGCACTACCGCCAAGGCCAAAGCACGCATCCCACAATAACATCAACACCCCACCAAATAGTAAATCGAAATTCAAAACACACACAACTTGGAGTCCCAAAATCTGCCGGTATTCCCAACGTGAGAGAACATGTCTGCTGAGTGACTGTCCCTTCACTCATCTTCCAGGGACCCGACGCACAAACAGAAACGGGGCTTCAAGCCACACACAACCTGAATAAAAATAAAAATAGAAACACACCATGCTGCAGTAATGCTGGTCCAGTATTTCAGGAAGACACAAAAAACAACAACAACAAAAGTGGAAACTACAAACCTATCCACAGTGCAACCACACCTCCAGCCAAAAACTGCACCCTAAGCAGGAAAAATTCTTTTTTGGCCATGTTGAACATGGCAAAA
>NW_021834175.1:0-30000 GCF_006345805.1 Octopus sinensis
AGAACGAGAGAGTGGGGAACGAGTGAGAAAGAGACTGTTAACTTTTCAGTGGACATATCTACACACATATATAGCCATATTATATATATGGCGCATGGCTCAGTGGTTAGAGCGTCGAGCTTACGATCGTGAGGTTGTGAGCTCGAATCCCGGACCGGGCTGGGTGTTGTGTTCTTGAGCAAGGCACTTTATTTCACGTTGCTCCAGTTCACTCAGCTGTAGAAATGAGTTGCGACGTCACTGGTGCCAAACTGTATCGACCTTTGTCTTTCCCTTGGATAACACTGGTGGCGTGGAGAGAGGAGGCTGGTATTCATGGGCGACTGCTGGTCTTCCATAAACAACCTTGCCCGGACTTGTGTCTAGGAGGGTAACTTTCTAGGTGCAATCCCATGGTCATTCATGACCGAAGGGGGTCTTTACCCCTTTACAATAGTAAGCACAATAAAGTCTGCTTCAGTAAGCGCTACTCCTTGTCCTATCACTGTCCTCCTCCTCCTCCTCCATCTCCTCCTCCTCCCTCTTCTCCTCCTTCCTCCTCCTCCCTCCTCCTCCTCCTCCTCTCTCTTCTCCTCCCTCTCCTCCTCCTCCTCCTCCTCCTCCTCTCTCTTCTCCTCCCTCTCCTCCTCCTCCTCCTCCTCCCTCTCCTCTTTCCTCTCCTCCTTCCTCTCCTCCTTCCCCCTCCCTCTCCTCTTTCCTCCCCCTCCTCCTCCGTCTCCGCCACCTCCGTCTCCACCTCCTCCTCTCTCATTGTCCCTCGCCTCCTCCTTCCCGTCCTCCTCCTCCTCCCTTTCCCCTCCCTTCTCCCTCATTATTCCCCCTCTCCCTTACTACCCTCCCCTTCCTTCTCCTCCTACTACTACTAACTTTTGTTTTTGGTCTTAAAAGCTATATTGTGATTTTCAGTGAGATAAACTAAGACGTGTAAAGTATCTTCAGTCTTACAGACTATCCATATATAATCCTATCATCCTTATTGTAATATCACTATTCGCAATGAAATATCATTAGATACGATTTAATATCACTATATACAATATAATACCCTTCCTTACAGTATGATAATACTATCTACAATGTTGTTGCATTATCTACAATGTAATATCACTCACTATCTGCAACGTAATACTTTCATTTCTTGACGCAACAGCTCTGCATACACTGTGATATCACCATATACAATATAATATCAATATCTACAATGCAATATCACTATCTAAAATTCAATATCATTCTTTATAATGTATTATTACTATATATATATATATATATGTAATGTAATATTTGCACTACGTTATGAAATGTAATATCATTATCGACAATGTGATATCATTTGTAGTACAATATCAGCGCCTATTTTCTAATATAACTTTCCACATAGTAATATAATAAGAGTAAGAAATGTTATAATACTCTGTAAAATCTACAACGAAATAGTACTGTATAGAATGCAATACTACTGTTTACAATGTAATATCATAATCTACAAATTAATATCAATATAAAGTATAACGTAAGGCGGCAAGCTGGCAGAAACTTTAGCACGCCGGGCTTAATGCTTCGCGGTATTTTGTCTGCCGTTACGTTCTGAGCTCAAATTCCGTCGAGGTCGACTTTGCCTTTTATCCTTTCGGGGTCGATTAAATAAGTACCAGTTACGCACTGGGGTCGATATAATCGACTTAATCCGTTTGTCTGTCCTAGTTTGTCCTCTCTGTGTTTAGCCCCTTGTGGGTAGTAGAGAAATAGGTGTTTCGTCTGCCATTATGTTCTGAGTTCAAATTCCGCCGAGGTCGACTTCGCCTTTCATCCTTTCGGAGTCGATAAAATAAGTACCAGTTGAGCATTGCGGTCGATGTAATATGCTGGACCAAAATTTGAAACCTATGTTTAGTATAAAGAAGGTGGCGAGCTAGTTGAATCGTTGTTAGCATGTCAGGCAAAATTGTCGCCGGCATTAACGTCCGTCTTTACATTCTGAGTTCAAATTCTGCTGAGGTCAGCTTTGCCTTTCATCTTTTTAGGGGCCAGTATAATAAGTACCACTAGAGCACTGGAGTCGATGTAATCGACACACCCCATCCCTTGAATTGCTGGCCTGGTGCCAAAATTTGAAATCAATATTTAATATAAAAGTATCGCTCGCTACAAGGCGATATCACTAAATTTACAACCACTCTTTTACTTGTTTCAGTCATTTGACTGTGGCCTTGCTGGAGCACCGTCTTTAGTCAAGCAAATCGCCCCCAGGACTTATTCTTTGTAAGCCTAGTACTTATCCTATAGGTGTCTTTTGCCGAACCGCTATGTTACGGGGATGTAAACACACCAGCATCGGTTGTCAAGTGATGTTGGGGGGGGGGGACAAACACAGACACACACACACACACACACACACATATATATGCATATACATATATACGACGGGCTTCTTTCAGTTTCCGTCTATCAAATCCACTCACAAGGCTTTGGTCGGCCCGAGACTATAGTAGAAGACACTTGCCCAAGGTGCCACGCAGTGGGATTGAACCCGGAACCAAGTGGTTGATAAGCAAGCTACCTAACACACAGCCACATACAATGCAACATTATCATCTACAGTTTGATATCAATATGTAGTATGTAATATCCCTTTTACAATGTAACATCACTATACACAATATCGCTTTTTACAATGTAAAATCAGTCTACAAAAGTAATATCACTTTATATAATACCACACTCTACAATATAATGTCGGTTTAAAATTTTGGTAGAAGGCCAGTAATTTAATGGGAGGGAATAAGTGATTACAAAGATCACAGTGTTCAAATTTTACTTATTTTATCGACACCAAAAGGATAAACAGCGAAGTCAATCTCGGTGGAATTTGATCTCAGAACGTAAAGCGACGGACGAAATGACGTAAAGCACTTTGTCCGTCATGCGAACGATTCTGCCAGCTCGTCGCCTTATTTGCAATCTATATGAAAGTCTATGTTGTAATATCTTTTTCTACAATTTCCGCCGAGGTCGACTTTGCCTTTCATCCCTTCAGGGTCGATAAATTAAATACCAGTTTTGCAAGCTGGCGGAATCGTTAGCACACCGGGAAAATTGCTTAGCCGCATTAGGTCTGTCATTACGTACTGAGTTCAAATTCCGCCGCGGCCGACCTTGCCTTTCATTCTTTCGCGTTCCATATCATACCAGTTGAGCACTGAAGGGGGAGGGGGCGATTTAATTGACTTACCCCTTACTCCGAAATTGATAGCCTCGTGTAAAAATTTGAAACCAATATCTTTCTCTACACTGTAATATCACTCTTTACAATATGTTGGCATGGTATACAATGCAGCGTCACTATCTACAAAGTGGTATTACTAATTAAAATATAGGCACAGGAATGGCTGGGTGGTAAGTAGCTTGCTTCCCAACCACATGGTTCCGGGTTCAGTCCCACTGCGTGGCATCTTGGGTAAGTGTTTTCTACTATAGCCTCGGGCCGACCAAAGCCTTGTGAGTGGATTTGGTTGACGGAAACTGAAAGAAGCCCGTCGTATGTATATATATATATATATATATATATATATATATATATAATATATATATATATATATATATATATATATATATTTATATATGTATGTGTGTGTATATGTTTGTGTGTCTGTGTTTGTACCCCCCAACATCGCTTCACAACCGATGGTGTTGTGTTTACGTCCCCGTAACTTAGCGGTTCGGCAAAAGAGACCGATAGAATAAGTACTAGGCTTCCAAAGAATAAGTTCTGGAGTCGATTTGCTCGACTAAAGGCGGTGCTCCAGCATGGCCACAGCCAAATGACTGAAACAAGTAAAAGAGTGATATCACTGTCTTTAATACCATCATTTTCAATATACCACCACTGTCTGTAATATTTTCTAAGATGTTATTACATTTTTCAATGTATTATATCTCAGTTCGATGCAACATCCCTCTGCACAATGTTACTATTTAATATTAAACCACTACGATGCAATATGTATACCCTCAATATAGTATCACTATCTACAATTCAGTATCACTACATGTAATATAGTATCCCTTTGTACAAGGCAATTCCACTATCCAAAGTGCCACTCTTTACCATACAAGTCTCTTCAGTATTATATGTACTCTATAGCCTCAAATTAAAATGTCCGCAATGGTATATACCAGTTACTATTATTCAAATCGCTGTGTGTACACAAATGTCGCTCTCTCTTCAATACAAAACTTTTGTCTGTAATGATATAGCCCTGTATGTAGTGACGTATCATTGTTTAGTAATGATACATTTGAAATAGTATTGTCTACAAAAAAAAAAAAGAAGATAATAATAAATATAAATAAAAATCTCTATTTACAATGAAATGTCACCACCTACAATAAAATATCGTTCACTCTGGAATGAGATATTGTCTGTAAGGAAATATCACTGCTGCTAGTAATGTAATATTGTTAGCAACAATATAATATATTTAGATATCTCTCTACTCATTTATATAACTTTTTCAGAGTTCTAGTACTTATCTCTCTGTCTTACTGTGTCAAAACACCAACCAATATATAATGTGAGTCATGTCTGTAAAATTGGATCAAAGGTTTTCAAACAGTTCTTTCAAAAACCAAGGCTTCTGTATTGCTAAGTGAATGAAAAGTGTTTCTCAAGGATTTATATTTATTGCTGACAGTATAGCTGGTCGAACAGAATACGCAGAAATAGACACTTACTAATTACGGATACAAGCGTCTCAAACATAAGGGAGAAATTCTGTTGTGTCTGAGGAGAGTCATTTTCTTTTTCTGCCTTATAATGTAACACACTCAGCGGTAAAATTTCCACTTATTTCTTATTTTTATTTTCCTAAAATTTTCGTTGTGTCTTGCAACATTTTCAATGGACTTTTTTCTATTGAAAAGGTTGCAAGACGCAACGAAAATTTTTAGGAAAATAAAAATAAGAAATAAGTGGAAATTTTACCGCTGAGTGTGTTACATTATAAGGCACAAAAAGAAAATGACTCTCCCCAGACACAACAGAATATGCTTCAACACATGAACTCATATAAAGAATCTTGCAAACCAAATCCAAAAACGAAATAAGGGAGAAAAATTTTAGCTTATTTTATCGGTACTGGACAAATTAAAATCAAGGTCGGTTCTGGTGGGACTTGAACGCAACGTAGAGGTAGGGAGCTATATATTGGTATTAAGGCATGCAGACCGTTCAATTGATCTGTTATACTTCTATGCTCTTCTATAAAAACAGTAAATGATACATATACACACATATGCACACATGCAACTGCATACACACGTACACACACGCACACACACACACACACATAAAAACTAACATTTCACGTTATCATATATATTTCTTTATTGCCCACAAGGGGCTAAACATAAAGGGGACAAACAAGGACAGACAAAGGGATTAAGTCGATTACATCGACCCCAGTGCGTGACTGGTACTTTATTTATCGACCCCGAAAGGATGAAAAGCAAAGTCGACCTCGGCGGAATTTGAACTCAGAACATAACGGCAGACGAAATACCTATTTCTATTTCTTTACTACCCACAAGGGGATAAACACAGAGAGGAGAAACAAGGACAGACAAACGGATTAAGTCGATTACATCGACCCCAGTGCGTAACTGGTACTTAATTTATCGACCCCGAAAGGATGAAAGGCAAAGTCGACCTCGGCGGAATTTGAACTCAGAACATAACGGCAGACGAAATACCTATTTCTATTTCTTTACTACCCACAAGGGGATAAACACAGAGAGGAGAAACAAGGACAGACAAACGGATTAAGTCGATTACATCGACCCCAGTGCGTAACTGGTACTTAATTTATCGACCCCGAAAGGATGAAAGGCAAAGTCGACCTCGGCGGAATTTGAACACAGAACATAACGGCAGACGAAATACGGCTACGCATTTCGCCCGGCGTGCTAACGATTCTGCCAGCTCGCCGCCTTAATACTATTATAATATCATATACAATTGTTTATAATTTAGGCAAGAGCCCTGCAATATTGGAGGAGACGGTTGGTTGATTGTATCAATCCCAGTTGTTAATTTGTATTTTATTTTAATAACCTCGGACGGATGAAAAGCAAAGTCTATTTCAGCAGGATTTGAAGTCAGAATGTAAAGAGCTATAAGAAATTGATTCAAAGTCTATAAATTAATCCTTTTAAAAATCAAGGCTTCTGCATTAATTAAGTAAAAAGTGTTTCTCAAAGATCTATATTTATTGCTGATTTTATAACTGGTCGAACAGAAACACGTAAAAATAAAACACCACCTATTCACAGATACAAGCGCTGTAACATACTGGGTCAAACTATCGGTGAAATATGTCTGAGATGCACAGTTGAATCCAGGATGCAGCTGTTTCCCTTTGATAATGCTCTTGGAAACATATGAGAGCCCCAGGTGCAACACACTAACACGGCTCCTTGTGCATCCGATTGGCCAAATGCTCACGCATCAATTTCAGCCAGATGTAGTTAATATGTACTTGGCTGATATAGAATAAAGAATACTATCCACCAATACGGTGTTGCTCTTGTAACGCTTTTTCGGTGCCCCCTGTTGCGGTGGACAGTGGTGAGCTCACCGTACATGCTGATCTTGGGTAGGCGGTGGTCTTCCATCTAGTCAACGTGTCCTACCCAACGTAGTCATGTCTCAAAGTAAAATGGTTTCCAGGCTGGTGACCTTTGCTCGCTTGAGGACCTCAGAGTTGGTGATGTATTCGCTCCAGTAGATGTCGAAGATGGTACGAAGGCAGCGTTGGTGAAAACGTTCAAGGAGCCCGACATGACAGTGGTAAGGGACCCAGGACTAAGAGCCATATAGGAGCGTCGTGAGGACGACGGCTCTGTAAGCTCTGACATTTTTGCTGATCTTAAGATGCTTATTATTTCGCACACGCTTGTGCAGTCTGCCAAATGCTTTGATTGCCTTTGCAAGTCTGTTGTCAGTTTCTTTGTTGATGCTTGCATCTGATGATATGGTACATCCAAGATAAGTGAACCGCTGTATCGACTTCATACATACATACATACATACAGACATACATACATACATACATACATACATACATACATACATACATACATACATACATACATACATACATACATAATACTTACATACATACATGCATATACATCTCTAAAATATAAATATATATATATATATTGCTTGGGCATTGCGAAACTAATAACTTGAAGTAAAACTCAATATATATATATATATATATATATATATATGTTTCAGATCGAAGTGTTTGACGAGTATAGTGCGGTATTAAGGAAAAGAGATGGATGACAGAGGAAGAAATGATTATATTTAAGAGAATAATTTCTTCCTTTGTCATCTCTTACATATATATATATATATATATATATATATATATATGAAAGGGAACAAATAGTCCGAAACCATACGGTCTGGTGGTCTCCTGTCGTCTGCTCGGAGATGCTAAGGGTTCGCTCCCCTGCTTGTAATATATATATCGAGTGCAGATTGCATTGATAACCAACTGGCGGAGAGGCTCCTCTTGGGTTTAAAAACGACAGTAACACCGATTCCTATGCGACGATAAACATTACTTCTCTGTATAGTTATATCTTTATGAGAGATGAAAGTAGTAACTAGCTACTTTACTAGTTATATAACAAACAAACAAAAATCCAACAAAAAAACGAAAAGGAAGTGGAAATTGTTTGGCATTATTCAGTCTCCATTCCACGTGTTTCCTTTGCTGATAAGAGTTATAAAGGTTTACATATTAGGTAGTCATGTAAGAAACATCCTATTATAAATTCACCAGATAGAAAAAAATTATAATACAAACATATCATTTGGTTGAAGCGTTTATATTTAGATGTGCTACGGAGAATAAATAATACCAAAACAATTTCCACTTTCTCGTTTTGCTATATAATAACTCGGCGAATAATATTTACATAATTCTCCATTCTAATATGTATTTTGTCTAATATACGGCAGAAATTGTGGCTACACATTGAATTGTAATAATGGAATAAGCAGATGTGCTTCAAGAGGGAACAGCTGGGATTTACCCTATCTATCTATCTATCTATCTATCTATCTATCTATCTATCTATCTATCTATCTATCTATCTATCTATCTATCTATATATCTATCTATCTATCTATCTATCTATCTATCTATCTATCTATCTATCTATTATCTATCTATCTATCTGTTTGTGCGTGCGTATATGTATATATATATATATATATATATATATATATATATATATATAATATATATATATATTTATTTATATATGAGGATAATATCGATATTTAAGTGTCGAAATTATCAAGTGGCCAGCATGAAAGAAATACCTTACAAAGGTAAAAAAATTTTTTAACAATTAAAAATGAGGGTGTCTAAAAGACACCAACATGCCGAAATAGCAGTCGAAACACTGACTATAGTACCACGTTAAATGTTCATATCGCACCATGAGGTAAAGCGGAGGGACAAAACATACAAGCAAAAATTACTGAATAATTCAAGATCCAAGGATTTCTGTTTCTGCTTTAGATAAGCTTTACCGTCATCAATTGAATATATCAAGGGTACATCAATACAGATATATATATGCACAGCAAACGATATACTTACACATACGAGCGTCGTACATACATACATATGCACGTATGGACACAGCCAGTTTGAATCGCCCGCCAAATCACCGCATAAGTACGATATGGTTAAAATAAGCACCGCAGTGAATATAATAACGAATTATATATAATTCGTATGTGTAAGTATATCGTTTGCTGTGCATATATATATCTGTATTTATGTACCCTTGATATATTCAATTGATGACGGTAAAGCTTATCTAAAGCAGAACCAGAAATCCATGGATCTTGAATTATTCAATAATTTTTGCTTGTATGTTTTGTCCCTCCGCTTTACCTCATGGTGCGATATGAACATTTAACGTGGTACTATAGTCAGTATTTCGACTGCTATTTCGGCATGTTGGTGTCTTTTAGACACCCTCATTTTTAATTATATATATATATATATATATATATATATATATATACACATATATAATTTAGCAAAAAACCTCTATTAAACAATTCAATAATGAATTGCTAAATTGAATTTTTCCCTGTAAGTTTTGGAATTATATTACCTATTATTATTATTATTATTATTATTATTATTATTATTATTATTATTATTATTATTCAGTAGTTATATTTTTATAGCATGCTTTCACTTCACTACCGAGCGCATCTCTGTGTGCCTTGGGTATGTGCTGTGATTTGATGTGATGCTTATTATTATTATTATTATTATTATTATTATTATTATTTATTATTATTATATATACACCGTATGTACCTGTGTATAAGTCTCGCGTTTTTGTTCTTAATTATAAGAAAAAATTGCCGTGCTACTGTATTACGGATGGAATACCGAGTTCAGAAGTGTATAGTGAAACCTTAAATTTATAATTTTTCCACAAAATATACTTTTCCCTACAACCAGTTGGGGTTTTCCCTACCAATAATGCTTCTTATAAACCAGATTATACATACATGCATACATATATATATATATATGTATATATATATATATACATACTGGGTCTGCAATTTCGGGACGGAAATAAGTGGATTACATGGACCCCAGTGCTTAAATGGTACTTATTTTATCGACCATGAAAGGATAAAATGCAAAGTCAACCACGGCGGAATTTAAACTCAGAACGTAAAGACGGACGAAATGCCGTTAAGGATTTTGCCCGGGGTGATAATGGTTCTGCCAGCTCGCAGCCTTAGCCCTTTTGATACTAACCCACCTTTAACAGCCTCCGGCTCTGTAGTAAAAGTGTCATGTTTTCAACATTTCTGAATTAATATCTTTCGTCAAACCTTAGTCACTGTCTATGTTCCTGACACTAGCTTAATGATAACTAAATTATTTTACTAAATTCTTTTTTAATTTAAAATTAATTGAAAGAATCATTGAGTATTTTAAGAAAAATATGGTAACAAAAGGGTTAATATATATAAACTAATATTGCATATTACTTATTATATATATATACACACACAAATAAATAATATTGCATATTACTAATATTGCATATATAAACACATATATACACGTCTATATATATTGGTTTCAAATTTTGGCACAAGGCCAGAAATTTCGGGGACGGGTCTAAGTCGATTAGATCCACCCCAGTGCTCAACTGGTACTAAGGCGGCGAGCTGGCAGAAACGTTAGCACGCCGGGCGAAATGCTTAGCGGTATTTCGTCTGCGTTACGTTGTGAGTTCAAATTCCGCCGAGGTCGACTTTGCCTTTCATCCTTTCGGGGTCGATAAATTAAGTACCAGTTACGCACTGGGGTCGATGTAATCGACTTAATACCTATGTCTGTCCTTGTTTGTCTCCTCTGTGTTTAGCCCCTTGTGGGTAATAAAGAAATTGGTATTTCGTCTGCCGCTACGTTCTGAGTTCAAATTCCGCCGAGGTCGACTTTGCCTTTCATCCTTTCGGGGTCGATTAAATAAGTACCAGTTACGCACTGGAGTCGGTATAATAGACTTAATCCGTTTGTCTGTCCTTGTTTGTCCTCTCTGTGTTTAGCTCCTTGTGGGTAGTAAAGAAATAGGTACTAAGTTTATCGTTCCAGTAGGATGAAAGGCAAAGTCTACCTTAGCGGAATTTGAACTTGGAAGGTAAAGACGTAAATACGAACGAAATGACGCTAGGCATTTTTCCCGACGCATTAACGATTCTTATTTCCTTATTGCCCACAAGGGGCTAAACATAGAGAGGACAAACAAGGACAAACAAAGGGATTAAGTTGATTACATCAATCCCAGTGCGTAACTGATACTTAATTTATCGACCCCGAAAGAATGAAAGGCAAAGTCGACCTTGGCGGAATTTGAACTCAGAATGTAACGGCAGACGAAATTACCGCTAAGCAGTTCGCTAGGTGTGCTAACATTTCTGCCAGCTCGCCGCTCTACACAACTATATATAATGTGTAGTGGTCAAATGAAGCCAGAAAATGAATATGGGCGTCTGCATGGAATTACAGTGTTAGCTACTTCATTTTACCCACACACCCATAGGGTGGTTGAAACACTTAGCACTTTTCACTCGATGTGTCCTTTTTAAACACCACGAAAAATTTTAAAAAAAGAAAAAAAACAAACGTTAAAAGCCAAATAAAAATATATAAAAGAACAACAGTAGATCTCTGTCATTAAAGAGAGACTGGAAAGAATTAACACAGTTTTTTTTTGGATGGATTGTAATATAAAAGAATCTAAAAGCCTAGTTTCTTTGTGACGTAACAATACTAATGATTCTTTGTGTTAATAGAAGGTCACCAATTTGTAGGGAAGGATTTTAGCATATTGTATCGGTCCTATACAAATAAAAATGAGAATCGGTCCTGATTGGATTTGAACGCAGAACCTAAATATAGAGAGCTTTATTGTGAGAGTAAGGCATGAAGAATGTTATTCGAACGATTTCCTCTTATTCTTTTATATTCTTTTTTAAAAGGAATAATGTAATTTGCGCGTGCACATACTCACACACACACATAATTTTTTTCTTTACTACCCACAAGGGGCTAAACATAGAAGGGACAAACAAGGACAGAAAAAGGGATTAAGTCGATTACATCGACCCCAGTGCGAAACTGGTACTTTATTTATCGACCCCGAAAGAATGAAATGCAAAGTCGACCTCGGCGGAATTTGAACTCAAAACGTAACGGCAGACGAAATACGGTTACGCATTTCACCCGGCGTGCTAACGTTTCTGCCAGCTCGCCGCATTGACACATACACACACATATATGCCTAAACTAATATTGGTTTCAAATTTTGGTACAAGGCCAGCAATTTCGGGGTGGAGGTAAATCGATTGCATGGACAATAGTGCTTAACTCGTGCTTATTTTATCGACCCCGAAAGGATAAAATGCAAAGTCGACCACGGCGGAATTTAAACTCAGAACACGAAGACGGACGAAATGCCGCTATTAGTTTCAAATTTTGGCCAGTAATTTCGTGGGAGGAGTTAAATCAATTACATCGACCTCAACTGGGACTTACTTTTTCAATCCGAAAGGATGAAAGACAAAGTTGACCTAGGCGACATTTGAACTCAGTCGTTAAGTCGGAAGAAATGCCGCTTAGCATCTCTTCCGACTTAACGATTCTGCTAGCTCGCCACCTTAATATATATAAACTCTCTTTTTATTTATGCGCCCTTTTCAAGTCTAGACAGGCTCATGGGCCCGGTTTCCCGGTTTCTGTGGCGTATGTGCCCCCACCCCAGCTAGACGGGACGCCAGTCCATCGCAGCGTTACTCATGAAACAGGAAGAGAGAGTGAGAGAAAGTTGGGGTGTAAAAGTACAACAGGGGTCGCCACCCTCCCCCCTGCCAGAGCCTCGTGGAGCTTTAGGTATTTTCGCTCAATAAACACACACAACTCCCAGTGTGCGCCTCCACATATATAAACTAATATTGTATATTAGTTGACAGGATATAATTGTTTCTAATTTAAGCCCAAGATCATCAATTTTGTAGGTAGGTGTTAGTCAATTACAGCGACCCTTGTAGGCAATTTGTACTTTATTTTATCGACTTCGGAAGGATGGAACGCAAAGTTGACCTCGGAAGGATTCGAACTCAGAATTTAAACAGTCAAAGTGAATGCCGACGCTCTAACGAATCTGCCAATCCCCCAAAGATATAATACATAAATATTTTATATATCACTTTACAGGATAGTATATCCTTAGATATTACTTATTATTTGCTGGATAGAAGGATTACAAATATTACAGTTTGACAGATATACTAGATATCACTTGACAAGAAAGAATACAGAGGGATATTACATATCATTGGATAAGATACAGTAACTTGGGTAATTGAATATTAGGCAAGATATGACTCGTAGCGATAGTACATGTTATCAGAAATGATAGAATGCCTGTTAATATTAGATACCGTTTTTCAGATTAGAATAGCTAGATATATTATACAGCATTTCATTGGACACATTATCTACAAGGTGGTGCTATTAAGTTAGACATTGCCTGGGCCTATACTAGCTGAAAACTATCAAAGTTATTACCTAAAGATGTTGCATTTCCATCATTTGACAAAATCTGATACTTAAGTATATTATACAATTAAAATATAATATATAGATTTATTTACAGTTTTAGATTTTGGTAAAGATGTAGTGGCTGGTTTAAATCGATCCCGGCACTCAACTGATACTTATTTTATCTATCATGGCAAAATTTGAACTCAGAATGTAAAGAGCTAGTAGAAATGACACGAAGCATTCTGGCCGCTGCGCTAACGATTCTGCCAGAGTAATACCTTCCGTATAGTTTTATAACAATAGAACACTTTACGTCTGAATTCCTTTCATGAGGAATTGATATTATCAAAGACTAAGTTATATTATCAAAGACTAAGTGTTGGTAACATTCTCAGAATTTTGAGCCGAGCTCTTTATTCAATCCATGAAGAGGATAGTTCTGACTCTGTTGTCCATATGAGGGGTAATCTTACGTTATTCATCCTCAAACATTTTATGCCAGTTGGTTCTTCTACTTGAACGAATGTACTCTTAACCCTGGAATTGAACTTGCAGCTAGTGGATAAACTGCATTTGTCAATATCTACTCAACACTTATATTCAGTATGTCGTCCCGTAGAACAACATGTTGATAAAGATTAGCAATTTTTACATCGGCCTTTTTCGCTTTATGTTACTTCTTGATTGAGTAAAGCCTGTCTTATGGTGCTAAGCTCTATGCAACCCAGATGCGTACCAATGAAAGCTGAAACCTTTAGGTTAGTAACTACTCTGCAAACATACAATCAGCTTCAAAGAATAGAGATTTAATGGTTAAGAATGTTAGTAAAAAACTGCCATGATCTCTCTATCTTACATTACAAGTATGACGCCAAACATTTCCTGAAGATCTGCAGTTCATAAGACACAAAGACATTGTCTACACTTCGGGAGCTTCTCTTCTGAGCAAAGCCCCCTTCAGAGGATCGTGTATATTGTATCCCTGGTAATTGTGGCAGAGAATATATAATGTTGAGTCCAGTCGCATATAACAAGTCAGAACACTGTGTGGAGTTGTAATCCATAAGGAGACAGGAAAATCAATAATGGCTGAGAGGAAGACAGGAACCACCAATTGTTGTGAAATAAACTCAAGATAATATAGATAAAGAACGTCACTGGAAGTTATAACCATTGAAAAATCGGTACATAAGTTGGTCTTTAATAATCTGCTCAATAGCCTAACATAGAGATATAAGACGCCTTTAATATTAGAGCTTAAATCAGGAAAATGTTTATTAAATATCTTTTCGATACATATATCTATAGGAGTAAAATTACTTTAATTATTTCTCTTTCTCTTGGTTACAAATGAATTACCAAAATGAAAATTAACGCTATCTGCATCAATTTCAAACGAAGAAAAAACACCAATATCTCAAGAGTGATTCAAAATGTCAGGACATTTTGTTATGTCTTGGGACAAAGCAGATCTTTACTTTTGTCCGAATTTGTGGAGTGAGTAGCGATTCTTCTGGTGACTATTACCACGATAGACTATTATTCTCCTTTTTGCAGAATCCATTTGTTATCCTCTTATTGTGATTGAATTCAGAACTAAGCATCAGCTTAAATACACTGATATTTATACATTATCCTTATCAGATGAAAAGTTCATCCCACCACTTTTGTAAATGCATGGTGGGCAATATTTATTTCTTTATTGCCCACAGGGGGATAAACATAGAGGAGACAAAGAAGGACAAACAAAGGGATTAAGTCGATTATATCAACCCCAGTGCGTAACTGGTACTTATTTAATCGAGCCCGAAAGGATGAAAGGTAAAGTCGACCTTGGCGGAATTTGAAGTCAGAACGTAACGGCAGACAAAATACGTATTTCTATTTCTTTACTACCCACAAGGGGCTACACACAGAGGGGACAAACAAGGACGGACGGATTAAGTCGATTATATCGACCCAAGTGCGTAACTGGTACTTAATTTATCGATGAAAGGCAAAGTCGACCTCGGCGGAATTTGAACTCAGAACGTAGCGGCAGACAAAATACCGCTAAGCATTTCGCCCGGTGTGCTAACGATTCTGCCAGCTCGCCGCATTGCGTGGTGAGCAATATTGAATCAAACATTAATATACAAACCAAATACAAGTCTATTTTCAGTATTGAATTACCTTCATATGCACAACGTGCTTACCTTGAATGAGCGAGCCTCGAAACAATTGATCTGTTAGAAATAACAACCAAATCTCCCAGTTACGTTTCACTGTTTTAAGCGCAAGTTCTTCAGTTGCCTTGCCAATATTGTCCAACCAGCTCATGACATTGTCCATCCATTGCGTTCTTTGCCTGCCTCTTGATCTACTATCCTCTTCTCTTCCTTCCACGCTAATGCTTTCCATACAAGCTATACATACATGTACATATCTGGATTTGTCCTTTGACATTTTGTTGTATTTTTGTTACATTTGTTTTGTGTAGAAGCAGATTTTAATATGATACTCGTTTCTGTAACCCCCTTCCTTCTGCCGACATAATTAGAACCTCCTTTTATGTAACGAATTAAACTATTAAGAGTTTTGTACTTCAATCGCAGTTTTGCTATTTATACAATCTGTTAACATTTATGCCTACAAAATCTAAACACAGCTTTATTTCATTATCTTAAATTACATTACTTATCTGCATTGAAAAATAATAAAAAAATACACATTAAAAAAACATCAAGAATCTATAGAAAATATATTGTATTGAACAAAGCACTCTAAAATCTTATTATTATTATTATTACTATTATTAATTCATTTAGTGATACATGTATTGTTGGTGATGTTTTTATATTATTATCTTCAATATTGTTATTGTACGAAACTTATCATTCTGAAGCCCTCCCTCCTTAGAAATAAAAAAAAAAAGTTTAAAAAAAAAAACTTTCTCAAAACACCGAATAAAAGAAACTAAAACAAATTTTTAACAATTACTCAGAATTATATTCTTTTTCAAAGCCATACGCCGTTCAAGGTCTTCCCTTATTTTTCGCTTGCATACAACAATCAACAACAATGGCGGTGAGGCAGCTTATTTTCTGTCACGTACCGGAACGCGTCCATTGTTACGTCTTGGTTTTCATATTGATATATTAACATAGACCCCCACCTCATGTACACATACACTCAAACAGGTACACACGCATACACACACTCGCACACATGTCTGTACACATATTCATGCATGTAGACATACACATATGCATGTATACATATATATATACACACACACAAACATATATGTGTAGAATTCAAATTTTTTAATACAGACACACACACATACATAATTCAAATCCTATATATATATATATATTATATATATATATATATATATATATATATATATATATATATATATATATATATATATATATATGTATATTAATATATATATATATGTTATTATATATATATATATATGTATATTATATATATATATATATATGTATATTATATATATATATATATATGTATATATATATATATATATATGTATATTATATATATATATATTATGTATATTATATATATATTATATATATATATGTATTATATATATATATATATATATGTATATTATATATATATATATATATATATATGTATATTATATATTATATATATATATATATGCATATATATATATATATATATATGCATATATATAATATATATATATATGTATATTATATATATATAACATATATATATATGCAATATATATATATATATATATGCATATATATATATATATTATATATGTATATTATATATATATATACATATATATATATGCATATGTATATATATATATGCATATGTATATATATATATGCATATGTATATATATATATATGCATATGTATATATATATATATGCATATATATATATATATATATATATGCATATATATATATATATATATCTATATATATATATATGCATATATATATGCATATATATATGCATATATATATATATATATGCATATATATATATATATAAGGAATTCCAGACGCGAGTTGATGTCCACAGCTTTGTGCGCCGTGTCCGGTTGGGTGCGCATTACCACGACTCGCCACCCACACCCAACGAAGTGGACGACTGCTTCACTGGCCTGGGCCGCCGACCATCCCCGTGGACGCCTGCCCCTGGCCAGATCCTAGCAGTGGATCTTTTCGCGGGCGCTTGTCAGCGTGCATTGGAGCGGTTCAACTTCTCCAGGCGCCAACGCCGCCTCAACATCTCCCCGGCTGAGCTCTTGGCTCTTCGTTCCCTCCAACGGCGCGCTGACATTATCATCAAACCGGCTGACAAGGGTGGAGCTGTAGTGGTGTGGCGCGCGGACCTCTATAAGGCCGAGGCTTTCCGCCAACTCAATGACACCTCCTTCTATTCCCCTCTGCCCTCTAACCCCACACGTAGCTACCAACAGACGGTATCCTCTACTGTCCAAGACCTCATCTCGTCCTCCCGTCTCCCCCGCACCGCATCCAACCTAATTGTGCGAACCCCACGTACCCCCACCATTTACTTCCTCCCCAAAATCCACAAACCCAACAACCCTGGCCGCCCCATCGTCTCCGCCTGTAACTGCCCCACGGAGCTCATCTCTAAATATCTCGACCGTGTCCTTGCCCCCCTAATGGCATCTCTTCCCTCCCACATCCACGATACCAACCATGCTCTCCGGCTTTTCAACTCTTTCTCCTTTCCTCCCGGCTCCTCCAAAATCCTTTTTACTATGGACATCCAAAGCCTCTATACTGTTATATCTCACCACGAAGGACTGCAGGCCCTTCGACACTTTCTTGACCTCCGCTCTAACCCTGTACCTGACACCTCCACACTCATTCGTCTGGCCGAACTTGTCCTCACTCTGAACTGCTTCTCGTTCGCGGGCGAGTTCTACCATCAGAACGCGAATGGGCCCCAACTATGCGAACCTGTTCGTTGGCTATGTTGAGGCCCAAATATTCTCTAATTTCACTGGTCCCACTCCTGAACTATATGGTCGTTATATTGACGACATTATCGGTGCCACCTCACTCTCCCGCGAACATCTAGATTCCTTCCTCTCTTTCGTCCAATCTTTCCATCCAGCCCTCCACTTCACTTCCACTATCTCCAACACCTCTGTCTCCTTCCTCGACATTTCGGTTAGCATTCTTCACTCCACTCTTACCACCTCCATTCACTACAAACACACAGACTCACACTCATACCTCAACTTCTCTTCCTCCCACCCAGAACACACCAAGCTTTCCATCCCCTATTCCCAATTCCTCCGTCTACGTAGGCTCTGTAGTGACGACCATGACTTTGAGACTCAGTCTCAACGTATGGCTCACCACTTCACCCTACGTGGATACCCCCTCACCACTATCCACACCGCCCTTGCCAGAGCACGGTCCGTGGACCGTGTATCTGCTCTCTCTCCCCGAACCCGACCTGTAGTCTGCCGCCTCCCTTTTCCCCTCACTTACCACCCCACGACCCTACGTCTCCAACGCACCATTATTCGAGCTTTCCGTCATCTCCAGTCCGACCCGTCCACTTCACACCTCTTCCCTAACCGATCCCTCCCCTCTTTCAAACGAGCCCACAACCTTCGAGACCTTTTGGTCCATAGCTCCTTCCCTGACCCTACCTCCCAACCCGGCTCGTTCCCCTGCTCCCGCCCACGTTGCCGCACTTGCCCTTACCTCTCCAACACCACCCGCCTCACTAGCACCCACCATCGACCCTATCCCATCATCCACTCCTTCACCTGCACCTCCAGCAATATTATCTATTGCATCTCTTTCTCTCTCTGCAATTCCTTGTACATCGGACAAACGGGACGCCGCTTGGCTGACCGGTTCGCGGAACACCTTCGTGACATCCACCTTGCGAACGACACACCGGTCTCACGCCATTTCCGCTCCACCGGTCACTCCTTGCAACACCTATCTGTGTTCGGTTTGTCCTTACACAGAGGCCATCCGGATTCCCGTTTGCGCCGTGAACAGGAATTAATCTTCTCTCTTCGCTCTTATACGCCATTTGGTCTCAACTCTCCCCCCCTCCTCATCTAACCTCACCCCCCTCCTCACCTATCCTTTCTCCCCCCCGACCCCTACTTCTTCAGTCCTTCATCCTTTCACCCCTACTCCCCTTCCCTTCTTCCCTCTTTCTCCCTCCCTCTTCCCCTTCCCTCTTCTTCCCCTCCCCTTCTCTCCCCCCTCTTCTCCCCCTCCCCTCTTCTCCTCACTACACCACATGACTTTACACATCACATCACATATGATGTGCCATACTAATACACACACCAACTAATACATACTAATACGTACTAATACATACTAGTACATACTAATACTTACACCAACCCTATACATACACACGTCCAGACCCCGCATACGCACTTATACTCTCTCACACACACACACACACACACCTATACATACCAATACGTACTAATACATACTAATACATACACCAACCCCATACATACGCACGTCCAGACCAATCTTACGCACTAATACTCTCTCATACACACACACACACACCCTTATACATACTAATACATACACCAACCCTATACATACACACATCCAGACCCCTCCCACGCACTTTTAGCTGGTCCCTCAACCCTTTTATCAACCCTATTATCTCCCCTTATTTCGCTCTCGCGTCTCATGTTTGATCTTTGACCTCTGGCCGAAATCAGATCGCCATGTTGATTCGTTAGCTACTGCACGCATTTTTTTTCTCTCCTTCTTTCTGTGTTTTTCTCTCTCTGTGTATCTTTCTGTTGAAGAGCGTGGGCTCGAAACGTTAAAGACTTGTTTTATTTATATTTCCTGAGCGCCATACTAATACAATTGTTCGTTTGTTTTCCACCTGCCTTCGTCTTTTGTTTATTTTCATAAAGCTTCCCGTTATATATATATATATATACATATACATATATATATATATATATATATATTATATATATACATATATATATGCATATAACTTAAATCCTATCATGTATATGTATATACATATCTATAGCTATATCTATACATGCATACGCACACAGAGTGATACATATGCTATATATCCGCAGCAAATCACACACACACACACCACACACACACGTACACACACAAACACATGTGTTTGAAGAACGATACTCTCCTATCAGTAAAGTATATTATGGCAGTTCTCTCCTCCATTTCTATAGACAAAAAAATAGAACAATATGAAATTTGAAATGAAATTAGAGATGGAATCTATAAATAATGACAGGAATATAATCGTATGCACTTTTAAAGATTGGCTGGAAACGAACCCTGACGAACCAGGTAAATAAGAAAACAAAAATAATAATCCCCAAAATAGAGCGAGGAAAGAACAACAAAAATATGAAGAAAATAAAAGTTACAATGGAAATTGAAAGAATTGAAGTTTAGGATGAATTAATCTCAAATAATATACATTGGTTCGATTCAGGTGGCGTGTTAGCGCGTCGGACATTTGCTTAGCGATATTTCTTCCTGCACTTTACCTTCTAAATTCAATTTCTGTCGAGGTCAACTTTTCCTTTCATCCTTCGTGGGTCGAGAAAATAAGTAACATTTGAGAACTGGAGTTGATTTAGTAGGTGTATGAGTGGCTGTGTCGTAAGTAGCTTGCTTACGAACCAAATGGTTCCGGGTTCAGTCCCACTGCGTGGCACTTTGGGCAAGTGTCTTCTACTATAGCCTCGGGTCGACCAAAGCCTTGTGAGTGGATTTATTAGACGGAAACTGAAAGAAACCCGTTGTATATATGTATGTATATATATGTGTGTATATATGTTTGTGTGTCTATGTTTGTCCCCCCAACATCGTTTCACAACCGATGCTGGTGTGTTTACGTCCCCCATAACTTAGCGGCTCGGCAAAGAGAGACCGATAGAATAGGTACTAGGCTTACAAAGAATAAGTCCCGGGGGCGATTTGCTCAACTAAAAGGCGGTGCTCCAGCATGGCCACATTCAAATGACTGAAATAAGTAAAAGAGTATTGGTTCGATTCAGGTGGCTTGGTTAGCGCGTCGGACATATTGCTTAGCGATATTTCTTCCTGCACTTTACCTTCTAAATTCAAATTCTGCCGAGGTCAACTTTTCCTTTCATCCTTCGTGGGTCGAGAAAATAAGTACCATTTGAGAACTGGAGTTGATTTAACCAACCATTCCGCTTCTGTCGCCTTATTATCAACTCTGAACTCATGGAGCATTGTATGCCTTAAATGCTTTGTGGAGACGTCTATCTTTAAGAAGACCAAAGCAGTAACTGATTTTTCTAATTCACGCTGCAACGATGTAAAATACTACTTTACAACGAGGTCATGGTTATATGTACTGGTGATGTAAAGTATTTTAAAATAACAAAGCTATCCAACATACAGATATTAAATTTCAGACATGATGGATGGGAATGACCTAATAAAATACTGCAGAGTGCAATCAAAAGTTACCATTATATTTTGTGGTCTACGAAGAGTTCTTCGTGAATGTCGTAAGCTATCTCGTTAAAAAGATTATACATCGCTGGTCTAAACCTTATGAATCAGACATTTTGCATTGCAGCCATGCAGAAGCCTAAAGGATTCCAGTGCTTGACTGCTACTTATTTTATCGATCTCGATAGGATGAGAGGCGAAGTTGACCACGACAGCATTTGAACACAGAACCTAAGGAGTCAAAAGAAATACTCTTTTAATTTTTTACTCTTTTATTTGTTTCAGTCATGTGACTGTAGCCATGCTGGAGCACCGCCTTTAGTCGAGCAGCTCAACAAACTCCCTTGCAGTGTTAACGTGGGAGAACTTCAGAAAATAGTGTTGCTAGGTTCCGCACACATTTTATGCCGTGTACTCTCCATGAGATGAGAACCTGCTGTGACCCTAGGATCAAGGGATGACCCCAGTTCAGCAGAAGTTAATGGACCATATTTTATTTTAAAATGATAATAATAATAATAATAATAATAATAATAATAATAATAATGATAATGATGATGATGATAACATCAATGATGATGATGATGATAATAATAATATATGCCCTGATGCAGTACCAGACAATAGCTCACATGGCTCCTGATCTTAACTGATTGGAAGTATTGTACATTGTTTTGTCTTGGTATAAAAGATGGGCTACAGCAAATACTCTGCTCAATACCACAGATTTGCCTGTCAGTTGTTTGACCATAACCAGTTGAGCATGTCTCTTAGTGACTGACGATATGTGCATCTCTGATCACGAGCAGAAGTAGTGGGGGAGCATCATAGCCACGTGTTGAAAGGAATTCTTAGAGGTTTGGCTAATTCAGCTTTGGAAACATGGGTGTTTCGTTCAACATCCTTAAACAACGCTTATTCAGGGACCTTTTGATCGGGATGGGCTACTTGACCAGAAGAAAATTCTAACAGGGCCCCACCTGCAAGGTCATGTGCTGTTTATCTTGATATGAGATCACCATGTCGGGCACATATGGTTGTGATGCATGTGCCTGGTGAACCCTTATCAAGCGCGTAGTTATGATGGGTATACTGCGCTTCGTATATTTTACCCCAGTATCACTTTGATGGCATGCACTAATCTCTCACTTAGCAATGCTAATAATAATTATAATAATAATAATAATAATAATAATAATAATAATGATGACGATGATAGTTTCAAATTTTTCCACAAGGGCAACAGGTTTGGGGGAGGGGATGAGACGAATACATCGACCCCAGTGCTCAACTGGTACTTATATTATCAACCCAGACACACATATGACTCTCAAACACACACATATATATAAGTAGATCAGTTAAGTGGCCTGTTGCTCCTGATTTTCTACAGTGTTTCTCAAACAACTCATCACTGGCTCAGTGCATTGTGAAGAAACTATGGCAATACAAGTAGCCAGCAGGTGAAAGAAGTTATTTACAACGGCTAAGTTGTTAGATCTTAGCAAAGCATTGTCACTTACAGTTGGTTTAACATTAGAAAAGAAACGGTAGCAAACATCGCCAGTAAAATTTATGCACGATGTATAATAGCATACTTTTTAAATTTTTTTATGCGCCCTTTTCAAGCCTATCCAGGTTCATGGGCCCGGTTTTCCGGTTTCTGTGACGTATGTGTTCCCCCCAGCTGGACGGGACGCCAGTCCATCGCAGCGTTACTCAACAAACAGGAAAAAAAGAGTGAGAGAAATTTAGGGCGAAAGAGTACAACAGGGGTCGCCACCCCCCCCTGCTGGAGCCTCGTGGAGCTTCAGGTGTTTTCGCTCAATAAACACACACAACGCCCGGTCTGGGAATCGAAACCGCGATCCTCCGACCGCGAGTCCGTTGCCCTAGCCACTGGTCCATTGCGCCTCCACATAATAGTATACACATACTTGTTAGTTTGTATTATAAATTTAGGACAAACTATAAATACTCATATACCGAATGGTAAAATTGTATCTGAACAATATTTATTCTTAGAAAATTTAGAAATCTGAGACAAAAATTGCTTTTGTACGTATTTCATACAATATACGACAGCTGAGATGTTTGGCTGTGACAATTGAGTTATCCAAGTATTTACTATCCAATTATCTACACATTTATTATTCAATTATGCACCATCCAGCTGCACTCCATCCAATTACATAGTTACATGTTATCCAATTATATGTAGTTATCCAATTGTATAATATCCCTTTATGCAATCAGTGGCTAACTGATTATATATATATTAGCGTTCTAATTAAACAAGTAAATGTTATCCAGTGATCTTGTTTTAGAATAATATTCTGTTATAATGGCGGCAGGATCTAAATTTCGAGTTATAAATATTATTCACTAATATTACCATCCATCGATAAGACAATAATGTAGTTAGGCATAACGAGATGATTGACTTAAAACTCTTTTCAAATGGAATTTTGTAAACACACACACACACACACACACACACATATACTCACACATACATACATACATACATACATAGATACACAAATGCTCATGCTTGCAAATACACATAAGCTCACGCACACACACACACACACACACACAGAGGCAAAAGCGTTCGCAACAGCCACATAGACACTAACAGTTTTGTACATTCAGACTACGCAAAATGACAATAGCTTTGGTTTCTATATATTATTTGAAATAGCGCGCGCGTGTGTGAGAGAGAGTGAGAAAGAGAGATGGAGAGAGGGAGAGGGAGAGAGAGAGAGCTCTATGAAATATATGATAAACCTCTGTAAAAGCAAATCCATACCGCTATGTCGGCTCTTGTTCACTTCACTTTTATGTACAAAGCTATTAGACAGGCAGCTTCCACGATCATCTTGTTAAATTTGTGACTATTCCACCGATGAGAAACGTAAAAATCTTTTGTATTTTATATTGTATTGTTTATCATTAACTTATTTCGGTCATTAAACTCGCGGCCATGCTGGGGGCACTACTTTGAAGGTTTTAGTCGAACAAATCGACTCCAGCACTTTATTTTTTTCTCAGATCTGGCACTTATTCTAGTGGTTTCCTTTGCCAAACCGCTAAGTTATGGAGATGTAAAAAAACAGCAACAACAACAACAACAACACTGGCTGGTGAATGGCAATCGAAACACAAACACAAACACGTTACACGCACGAATGTTTGTGTAAAGCGTCGGAAATTGTCATGACATTTGCCCATAACTGATGAGGGACGAGCTTGTTCACATTATCTCAGTATGTTTTCCTGTTTTCTCTACGTTCCTTCGACATCATCTTGTGCTGGATTTTTTATTACTACTATTGCTGCTGCTGCTACTACTACTACTACTACTACTACTACTACTACTACTACTACTACTACTACTACTACTACTAATACTAATACCACCACCACCACCACCACCACCACCACCACTACTACTACTACTACTACTACTACTACTACTATTTTTTCTTTATTGCCCACAAGGAGCTAAACATAGAGGGGACAAACAAAGACAGACAAAGGGATTAAGTCGATTATATCGATCCCAGTGGTATATATATATATATATATATATATATATATATATATATATAAATAGATGAGTGTATTTTTACCTTGTTAACAATTAACACGGAAAAATAAATAAATAGTTACCAGGGCAGCAAAAATCTCACAAGTAAAGATGTTGTAACTCCTTGTTTATAAAGGTTGAAACTTCGTGTTTACGTTGAATATTTTGAATAATATGAATAAAAAATGGAGTTAACGCAGGTTTAAACAAGTATTTTTACTTTCGACACATGTTTCGAAAATTCCACTGATACTATTCAAAAGAATAAATGGTATAAACAATGCAATCTTCTCTTCGGGAAAGTGAAAAAACGAAACCCGTCAATACGACATTTTAGCAAAAAATGATGGATTTGTATAGCGATAGACAGAACGCTATTAATATTGTTTAAAAAAACGTTATATGATATAACGTCATAAGTAGCTAACAGAAAGAGTAGGAATATTAATAGTGAATGTTAAATATAAAGGAGATTAAAGTTTAAATTATATATAATGATAGAGACTACTTATATGCACTAAGTGTATGTTTCTGCCAATGCTTACATCTGTATGCTCGTTCTATAACCGTGTTTACTAGAGTATTTTTAGAAAATATAATGAAAAATAGCTCAGAATTGCAGAGAAGACAGAATTTCTTGCCTTTGTCATATGGTATCGAAATTGAGAGGATCAACCATTCTAAATGAAATTGTTCATTGTGGTCTTTTAAATCCCAAATCAGTTTGCTGAGACCGGTACTATTCCGTTTATTTCTATCCCTAAATGTTGAGTAATGGATAGAAATTCTTTTAGATAACTCTAACGATGTGCTTCCAATGTAAAATCGTACTTTATTACGAGTACTGATTATACACTGGTATATAGAATTTTTAATCTTAGAGTTACTTGACATAAATTTAATTCTATTGGAATTGACCTCGGATACAATAACCTTGTTATTAATGTTTCTAGAGGGTTGGATGGTATTAGCTAAATTAATGTTAGTATTAGTAAATGTATTAATATTTAACAGTTTGTTATTATGAGAAGATATAATTTGCAAGAGATTTTTTGTGTTTGAAAAACCTATCCTAACCTTATGTGAATTAATTATAGAGTAATATCTAGAATTGTTTGGAAAATTCCTAGCAATAGCTTGACGAAACAGCAGTGGGAGATTAGATTTAATTTGTCTCCCGTAAGGAATTATTAACCAAATATTTTTACTAGTATTCATAGCGTTATTACTTTTGAAGGTGTTATATTTACTTTTAGATCGATAATAGGGGATTAAATAAGGGTTATCTGCCTTCATTCGCTTTGTATCGGTGCGTAAGTTATGTTTGTTATTAATAATTCTTTTACGCCTAGAAATCTTATCTACATTATTGAATTTACAATTAGACTGAGCAGAATCAATGTAGAAAATTTTTTCTGTATAACCTGCTTTAATTAAGGCAGAGTTATAGAATTCAGCGTTATTATTGAAAATATCAACATTAGCAGATAATTTAGATAATCTAAATGAAATATTCTTAACTAAATTCTTAGTAATTGCTCCAGGATGATTACTAAATTTGCTAATATACTTAAGATTGGTCAACGGTTTATGATATGGGAAGTAAGAGTCACTGTGTAAATTAAGCGTAATATCTAAAAAGTTGGCCTTCGTCAGATCGTCATCAAAAACGATTTTTAAGCCCATTCTACTGAAAAAATTAACTAAACTATTCTTAACTTTTTGTACCTTTTGGTTGGAAACATTTTGGAGGTAAAGTAAACAATCATCACGATATAGACCTCCGTAAATGTTAGGGAACTCTTCAGCCATTTTAAAAAGAATATATATACAGACCAAATCAGCTATCTGTGCTGAATCAGAACTTCCCATTGGTATATCGAAACTATCTGGTGTGTCTTTATGGACCCACAACTTATCATCAAATTTAATAATAGATCTTCTGGCTGCCAACACAACATTAATTTCTTCTCGAGTGAGACCAGCTTTGTTATGAGCAAGCCAAGTGCCTTATTAAGTACTATTGGATTGATAGACGAATAAAAATTGGAAATATCAAACTGGATAAACTTAGTACTCACCTTACTGTTAATAGACCTAAACCAGTCAACTACTTCAAATGAATTAGTCCATAAACTAAGTTTTAATGTTTTGATTAAATTAGGAATATATTTATCTAGTATATTTTTACTAATGATACCGATGTCAGAGCTAGAAGGGCAGATAAGCCTTAATGATGGGTTAGTAAAAAAATTTGGTTTGTGATCCTTCAAAATGAACCAAGGTTGCTTAGGAACGAATGGTTCTGTCTTCATTTGTAGGTTATATTTCTCCATGATTTTCATAGCTTCAATGTTGGCTTTCTTAAGTATTCTTTTATCTGCAATTCTGAGCTATTTTTCATTATTTTTTCTAAAAATACTCTAGTAAACACGGTTATAGAACGAGCATACAGATGTAAGCATTGGCAGAAACATACATTTAGTGCATATAAGTAGTCTCTATCATTATATATAATTTAAACTTTAATCTCCTTTATATTTAACATTCACTATTAATATATATATATATATATATATATATATATATATATATATATATATATATATATGTGTGTGTATGTGTGTGTGTAACTTTTTTGTCTGTCTTCTCCCCTCACCATTTGAGCCGGTGATAGTTTGTTTATGTCCCTGTGATATAACAGTTCGGCAAACGAAACAAATAGAATAAGTACTCTTTACTCTCTCTTTACTCTTTTACTTGTTTCAGTAATTTGACTGTAGCCATGCAGGAGCACCACCTTTAGACGAGCAAATCGACTCCAGGCCTTATTCTTTGTAAGCCTAGTACTTATTCTATCGGTCTCTTTTGTCGACGTAAACACACCAACATCGGTTGTCAAGCGATATATGTATATATATGTACATATATACGACGAGCTTCTTCCAGTTTCCGTCTACCAAATCCACTCACAAGGCTTTGGTCGGCCCGAGGTTATAGCAGAAGACACGTGCCTAAAGTGCCATGCAGTGGGACTGAACCCGGAACCATGTGGTTCGTTAGCAAGCTACTTACCACACAGCCACTCCTACGCCTAGCAGACTTTTAAAACCAAACATAATTACTCAGGTGGATTTGTTCGACGAAAACCCTGCAGGGTTGTGTCCCCAGCATGACTGTAGTCCAATGACTGAAACAAGTAAAAGATAAAGTTATATGAGAAAATATTTTAATCGTTAACTATTCTTATCATTACATTAGCTTTGCAAAACATGACTAGGAAAGAATATACCTTCAAAAAGTAATGTAATGCATATTTTGAAAAGAAAAACATGAAAAATCAGCGAGAAATATCAACATGCATATTAGTTTGGTATTTCTGTCGTAACATTAGTCGATGCTAGCGAAACAGATTATGGTACTAGATTGATTAATAGAACACTTGATAATGATTAACAGCACCATAATATTTCCTGTTGCTGGCGTCAAATGACATTAAAAAAAATTCAAATGTTTTGTTAGACGAGCAATGACAACTTCAAATATCGTGTAGAATTCTAGCTTGCTATGAATTCCATCTGTATAGTTATGTATTACTGACAACTGGCATATGGAAGATGAGAGTGTGTTTTTTCTCTTGGGGCTGTTACTGAGACTGTTTCAACAGTTTTAAAATGATTCTGGTGCAAACAACAGGAAAAAAAAAACTGAATACAAGCAAAAGGGAAGAAAAAGAGAGAGAGAGACAAAAATAAGGAAAAACAATCTGCTCCCACCTAAGAAGTCTGAAGAACACGAGTTGACAGTGAAATTTCTTTTCGTAGAAATGTTTAAAAACACAAGCGTAAGTGCTGTTCAATTACAATAACAATGTTAATTATAATAACTGCAAACCTAAGGCTTTTCTTTTCTCTGTGCCGAGGAGCAGTGTGTGTATTTCATCGAATCAACACAGGTGTATTGTTACTAGGTCTATAAAGACGACGAGGTAGCAGAATCGTTAACGTGCCGGACAAAATGCTTAGCGGTGTTTCTTCCGGTTTCTTACATTCTGATTTGAAAAACTGTCGAGGTCGGCTTTGCCTTTCCTCCCTTTTAGGGGTTGATAAAATGAATACCTGTTAAGTACTGGGTCAACGAAATCGACTCCAGCTTCCCCTGATAATTGCTGGCCTGGTGTTAAAATTAGAAAGAATTATTGGTTAGTTAATGCATAGAAAACTACTGAAAAGTTCATAGTGTAAGCACCCAAACAATACAATCTCTTTAATTGTCTTCAGCTTGATATCTTGCATTAGGGTGGATAGGATTCCCACTGTTACACTCTCTATATGTTATGTTTTGATGAAGAAAGTCACTGAAGCTCTCACAGTTTGTGTACCTGAAGAGTGTGTCACCCTCAATGATCAACATAAAACGCTGTCATGTAGATACATTAGGGGGCCGCCAGCGAAACACAGAAAACAGATTTCGTACATATAAACTACCCGCTGTTGGTGATCGATTTGAACTAATAAAACTGAAGAGGCACAGGGATTAACACACGTACGCAGAAATTTTAGTAATCTGTGACGGATTGTTGTCTAGTGTTGAACTACTAGGTTTGTCATTTCATTTGCTAATAGGAGTAATAAAATTGTGCATGTCGGAGAAACATGTAAGATATCTCTTATTAGAAATTCTTCAGATAGAGTCTCTGTATCTGAAGAT
>NW_021834175.1:35000-40000 GCF_006345805.1 Octopus sinensis
CAGTAAATGAAAAATACGGTGTATGAGTATATTCCAAAGGGGCTCACGGCATATGTGTGGGGTGCTGGGCACTCCTACGGATAAGACAAATACGTAAAGGGATCAGCAACAATAGTCATTTTAAATACACCAACATGTTAACACGTATCAGTAACTGCAAAGTTCATACTGAATGAGGCATCAACGCGAACTTTTTTATACAAGAGAAAACAAGAATTAAACAATAGCAGGATATGTACATACATGTGTAAATACATACATTCATTCATATATATATATATAATATATATATATATATATATATATATATTATATATATATATATATATATAATATATATATATATACACCTATTTATATAAAATATATACATACGTATACATATATATATATTATATATATATATATAATATATATATATATATATATATATGTATTCATATATCTATCTATATATATATATATATTTACACATGCATATACATATACATACATATCTGCACATACAAATACAGATATATTTACACACACACACACACACACACATATATATATATATATTCGTATATATATACAAATATATTCACATTTATATATCTACATATATGTACATATATATACATATATATATATAAATGTATATACATACATATATATATACATATATATATGTGTGTATATATGTGTATATATGTATATATATATATATATATATATATATATATATATATATATATATATATATATATTCATATTACAATATACATGCTCAGGAGTGTATACGTAGACAAAGACACAACTCACACATACGTAAATACATACGTATGCATATATATGCTCTGTGGCATATGGCTTCATTCATGCACACATGCATCACATACAGATACCTATATGCGTACTTAGATGAATTCATAAAACATGTTCACATACACTAATATACACAACGCGCATTTAAATAGAACACGAAAGGTCAAAAGCTTAACAAAACGAGATCAAAGCCAAACTACAAGATACGAAGAGAAACGAAACAAGTGTGCATATAGACCCTCAAGAGATGGGACAAAAACGTGATAGGGACAATAGATATCTGAAAAACTCAAGTGTAAAAAAAGAGAAACAAAAGGCTTCATAATTACGTAGCAAGAGCGAATCTTCTCAACGAGATGATAGACAAAATATGTAGTGAAAAAGAAAAATAGATTGTGTGTGTATCGTATATAGTGTCAATATGTGAACAGACCAGATTGCAATTCAGCCGATGCCTGCATACTTTTCATATGCTTGTCGTAGTAGCAGTTAGCAACAAACATTGCAAAACATTCGAACTAAGTGGATAAACTAGAAGAAAATGAATAGGCAAATATTCTCTCATTCATGTTCAGTTGTGACAGAAAAAAAGAAAAAGATAGAATCGACTTTAAAACTGCAGAAATCTCGATAGCTCTATAGTAAAATGTAAGCAGTCGTGTTAGTGATACAGGTGTGTTGGTGTGGTGGTGTGTGGTTGATCATAGAATCTTTCTCATTTCTTTACTACCCACAAGGGGCTACACATAGAGGGGACAAACAAGGACAGACAAATGGATTAAGTCGATTACATCCACCCCAGTGAGTAACTGGCACTTATTTAATCGACCCCGAAAGGATGAAAGGCAAAGTCGACCTCGGCGGGATTTGAACTCAAAACGTAACGGCAGACGAAATACCTATTTCTTTACTACCCACAAGGGGCTAAACACACAGAGGACAAACAAGGACGGACAAACGGCTTAAGTCGATTATATCGATCCCAGTGCGTAACTGGTACTTATTTAATCGACCCCGAAAGGATGAAAAGCAAAGTCGACCTCGGTGGAATTTGAACTCAGAACGTAACGGCAGACGAAATACCTATTTCTTTACTACCCACAAGGGGCTAAACACAGAGGGGACAAACAAGAACAGACAAAGGGATTAAGTCGATTATATCGACCCCAGTGCGTAACTGGTACTTATTTAATCGACCCCGAAAGGATGAAAGGCAAAGTCGACCTCGGCGGAATTTGAACTCAGAACGTAACGGCAGACGAAATGCGGTTACGCATTTCGTCCGGCGTGCTAACGTTTCTGCCAACTTGCCGTTGATCATAGAACCTTTCTACTATCAACCCGAAGTCGACAGAGTCGGTAAGTTTCTGGCCCAACGGCAAAAAGGCTGGCGCTGTTGATATTCATTTAACATGTTTAGAGTCGCGGTTGTTTGGTTTCATCAGTTAAAGTGTTCGCTTCGCACCCAAAATACGTGTTTTTTTTAATATATCTTTTATCTTAGTCTGTGTACGTGTTTTTAAAAATATATCTTTTATCTTTTCCCTGGTTCAATCATTAGTTTACGGAAATGATTTGGGGGTTGCGGATCCGTGGAACAAGCTGCCAGACGAGATGGTGAAGATGCCGACGACCGCTTTGTTCAAAGCCTCCCTTGACCTCAAGTGGCCTGAACTCTTTACATGAACACCACCCTGTACTTAACTCCATGTCCCCCTACACGGCCTTGCTATTTGCTTTTGAGCTAAATTAACTAACTAACTAACATATGAAGTTGAAAATGCACAGAGAACATCTGGAGATTTAACTGTTTAAAATTTACATACATGCATGCATGCATACATACATATACATACGTTTGTACATATCTATTTGTGTGTGTGTGTATATATAGTAAATAAAAAAAACGAAGAACAAACACAAAAAACAACGCGAGAATGTGACGCATGCAAAGTATAAATATATATGTATATATATATGTATATGTATATATATATAAAACTTTGAAGAGGATGCCTGGCGTTCAACCATATAATATAAATAATATATATATGCACATATACATACATATATATACATACTTATATCTATACGTATATATATATATATATATATATTATATATATATATATATATATATATATATATACATATGTGACACAGGACGTCACGAAACGTGTACAGCAAAAGAGTTCGAAGCACAAGTACATGGAACATGAACTATTTTTTCGAACATCGAAAAACACAAAAGGAAAGCAAAACAAAAAACATAAAGAACGACCCTTCCTCAGATGTGGAATGTTTTTCTAGTCTCGTATTTCGAGCATTTAGCAACAATAAACGCTTTCGATAAAACAGTTGCTCCATCAAAGCAAATTAAATAATATTTGGGATTTTGCGGAGGGTCAAATAGGTAACACAAACAGGACAGTGAAAACAAACAGGAAGGGTTTCTAAGCCTAAACGAGATTGTGATGGCGAACGCGTAAATCAAGCTAGGACAGGAGACAAACAAGAACACGTCTTCCCTGTTCCAGCTAAAACGAAGAGAAAGAAAGATGGCCAATCGTCACGTGGGAGCTACTTGAGCAAGGGAGGAGGAATGAGGGAGAGAGAGTGACAGAGTAATATGGTAATATGATAGACCAGTGGGAGAAGAGGAGGTAAAAGAATAAGAGAGAAAAAGAGAGAAAACCAAAAGAGTAAAAAGATCGTATAAAATACGCATCAGAATTTTTAAGATAAAAGTTACTTGGAAGAAGATGCATGGCGTTCAATCATATAAAAATATAAATCTATACATATAAATTTAACATGGGCGATTCTTTCTTGTCTTGGGATTTACGGTCAAACGTCTGGGTGGAACTGCGCAAAAGATTACAAAGATGTACAGAATGATGCGGTGGTGATGTATTTGTATTTCTTCATAGCACTTTTGGTTACCGAGATAATCTACTATAATAATGCTCTTGTGTTTATGAATGAGAAAGGAAGGGGTGATAGATAAATATGGAAGGAAGGGGTGAGCATTTCAACTCTGTGTGAATATATGTGTGTGTATGTAAAAGGGGGATATATGAGTGTTTGTTTGTATGTGTGCGCGCACGCAATGGAAGCGGGATGGTTCAGCTTTGTTCGCTTAGTATTTGTGTATATTTTTTGATTTGCTTAAATCTTGGCTGTTTTTTTGTTGGTTAGTTATTTTTTAGTGTTTTGACAGAAAAAAGTCATTCTAACATTATGTCTTTTTAACATAAGCGTGCCCAAACAAGGCGAATGCTTACACAGAGCAGGTTTTACAGCCACATCATCCAAACCGACCGGGTAAAACCGGGCTTAGCTGCTAGTGATGTTTATATATATATATATATATATATATATATATACTCATACGGGTAAATATGGTGGCGCCCTATCGATAATAGTCCACTTGATGCTAGGTGTTTCGACTCGGAGACCACGAAGTCTCCAGAGAAAGTGCTAGTAGAATGTGGAGTTCTCTCTGTCCCTGGAGTTAAATGAATGCAAGTTTTGGGAATACTTTCCCTTGAAGTCATTGGCTATCATGCCCGTGTAGTACCTAGTAATGTCATCGGATGGAGTAAGGGTGGCTTTGTATAATATAGCCCTTGAGAGGCAGGATGCTCCTAGAGGGTAGGTGGTAGGGTTTCGGAGTTGCAGGTTAGGGGTTGTGTGAGTGCATTTTTTACGTCTATTGATGCGATGTTGTCTAAGCAGGAGTAACTTACCTTCACATTATGGGGGTTGAAGAGTTCGTAATACTTATGATCTCTGGGGAAATGTTTCTTTATTATCGATAGGAAGCCCCTGGCTACGCTGGCAGAAACTTCTAGGTTACATAGGGGTTATACCAGAGTACTTTCTTTTTCCTAATTCTCTTGAGGTGAGGAGAAGGGGTTTGGGATTCGTCCACATAGTAAGCTTCTCAGAAAATCGGCTCCCAGCCAAAATATTGTTGTTGTGGGGTGCAGCCCTATTAAAGATCCCCATATTGGCTGAGAGTTTAGGGACCCGGTATCTAATGCTTGAAACCAGATTTCTAATTACAGTTGGGTAGTGGTGGTAGTGGTGGTGGTTTGAGCTCTGTGGATAACCACAAGAAATCCAGGGACAGAGAGAACTCCACTTTCCTGTCGTGTTTTCTCTGGAAACTTCGTGACCTCTGAGACGAA
>NW_021834175.1:45000-51199 GCF_006345805.1 Octopus sinensis
AAAAAATAATATAGTCATTGTATATATATATATGTAAATAAATAAATAATGTATATAGTGTGTATATATATATATATATAATGTACATAAAATAATATAGACACTATATACTACACAAGCATTATACATACGCTTATCAACACTCGTATTTACAATACATTCTATAGATACAATGATACAATAGGTTTATGCATATAATATAATTCAGATTCAAATAAGACGTACACAATATATGTACACATAAAATATACAGATGCGATATTTACACACAGCAAACAAACATAATGTACACATACATATTCATACACACTCTTGTACGCACACACATTTAAAAAATATACACAATGCAAACGAAGTAAACATATACAAAATAAGCAAACGAAATAACTGTAAAAGGTATTTTGTATAGATGGATAAATGCGCTTATATGCTTATGTAATATGTGTAAGCGGTGTGAGCGAAATTGAAGGTAATGGTATAGAATCTTGGATGTGTTCATTTAGCAGCTGGAGCAAAATAAATGCTGCATTTCATTTCACATTCATTGCAAAGGTTAACTTATTATTTGCTTGCGCATTCTCTGTTTTCTTGTCTATCTTTCCAATTGACATCTGAAATATATATATATATATATATATATATATATATATATATATATATATATATATATATATATATATTATTACAATAGGCGTTTACCATACAGTAGCAGTGAACCAAGCCAGTACTGGATTTCAAATCCGGTTGCAACTGTTTCACTTAATTTACCACGTTCAAATCCCTGAAATGGTATGCCAGTAGAGGAGAGTGTCACCTCTTATTGCAACGCGTTATATATATATATCTATTATAATATATATATATATATAATATATATATAATGTATGTATACTAATATCTACATATAAACATATGCATATGCATATAATATATTATATATAATATATATATATATATATTATTTTATATATATATATATGTGTGTGTTGTGTGGTGTGTGTGAGTATGCGTGTGTATGTATGTATATATGGTTATACGTATGTATCAAGGCGTAAGACAACAAAATCATTGTTTTTATCCGACATTATCACACAGTTATGCTTGTATCAACAGATATAAACTTCACCGTTTGCTTCGCAATCATGTATAGGGATGGTCCGAAAGTCTTGTTACTCCGATCGAAAAGTAAGAAGAACAACAGAGGAACGATATAATAACATCAAACACATGTAACTGGTTTTAGTATATTCACTTTCATTGACACTGAGAGTGTCACACATCGAGAAGGTATGTTTGAACACCAACAACTTCGTAAAATGTCGCGTAGGACATGACGCCGCATCATTTTGTGTCCCGAAAATGATGTTGTTCATACAGATATTCTCGACAGTGTGACAGTTTCAGTGTCAAAAGAAGTGAATATACTAAAATCAGTTGATATTAGAAGCAATAACTGCCAAATTAGGATTGAAAGTCAACCGCGACAAATCAAAAATTATGCGCATTAATGAAGAAAACAGCGAACGTATTAAACTAGAAACCGGTGAACTAGAGAATTTAGCCGAGTTTACGTATTTAGGTAGTAAGATAACGTTTTCAGGCGGCACCGACAAAGATATTAAGACGAGAATAATTAAGGCAAGGACCGCTTTTCACCTGTTAAAGAAAGTATGGAGCGCAAGTGTAATTTCAATAAAGAACAAAATAAGAATCTTTAACACTAACGTAAAAGCGGTGTTATTGTATGGGGCTGAGACATGGCGAACAACAGTTAAGTCAAATAAGCAAATACAATCATTCATCAACAGATGCTTGCGTAATATACTTAAAATTAGATGGCCCAAACACATAAGCGATATGGAGCTACGGCAACGAACAAATCAAGTTTCGATTAGGGAACAAATATTTAAGAAAAAGTGGAAGTGGATTGGTAGCACAATTAGAAAAGACACACCAAATGTAGCGAAAAGTGCTTTACAGTGGAAACCGGATGGATATAGGAGAGGCAGGCCTAAGAACTTGTGGCGTAGGTCAACACAAAAGGAAATAAAGAAAGGGGGACATTCATGGCAGAGTATTAATACAGAAGCCAAAAATTATGCGACATGGAATTCAACTATAATCCGCGTTCGAGGGTTAAAGGCATAAAGAAAGAAAGAAAAGTTGATATTATATTGTGATATATATGTGTTTGATATTATATTGTTCCTCTACTGTTCTTATTACTTTTCGGTAGTGAGTGACAAGACTTTCAGACCACTCTATAGTTAAGGATTCGATCTCACAGTAAATCAGACACCATGAGTCAAACCATATAACTGTAATTAGATTTTTCCATAACAGTGACGGAATCTCTAAAAAAATATATGATCTACTCTTTCCCCTTCGTTATAATGGCAATTAAAGAATGGCCTGGAAGAGATTAACTGTTGTTTAGGTGTAGACATTACCATAGCTGTAGGCATGATTGTGGTGTTAAGAAATTCGGTTTAAAACCACGTGGTTTTGGGTTCACCTCTCCACTTCTGCAATGCCCTAGGAGTGAATACAGTACACAGAAACTGTGTATACATATATACACATGGGTGTGTATGTGTTTGCGTTTGTCCCCCATCATCGCTTGACAACCAGTGTTGGTTTTATGTATGTCCCCGTACATTAGCTCTTAAGCAAGAGGGCGATGTGTTCGATTAAAACACTGCAAGAGGCTGACTCAGTATAGCCACATTTTCATTGACTCAAACAAGTTAAGGATAAAAAGATAAGCAAAATGCAAAGATCCAGCAATGCTAATATTAATGATTATCTTTAAAACTGTTTTCGGAAAGGTGAAAAAGACCGACATTGCGTGTCTAGTCCTTCGAGAAGAATATGTGTATGACGATACACACACACCACACACACATATATATATATATATAATATATATTCATATATATATTATATATATATCATATATACTATATATATATATATATAATATATATCTATAGTATATATATATATATATATATTATATATATATTATATATTATATAGATATATATATACTATTATATATATTATATATATATAATATATTATATATATATTCGCTCGATAATATATATATACATATTATATATATATATTATATATCTATATTTCTATATATGTATGTATTCATCTCTCGATATATATGTAGTATGTTTCGAAACTTATGATCACCGTATCACCACCTCCAAGTTTTTCGCTTTGTGCATACGATCAAGTAGATGGCTAGTATCCAGCAATTTACACGCATCTCTTTTCAGTAAAATTTTGTCGAAGCTGTTGAAAGCAAATGACAAGATGGCTGAGTTTCAAGTTATATGTCAACAGTACTTTGTCATTTTCTCTAAAATGCAGTATCAAAATTTTCAAAATTGTGTTTGCAGATCGATATTATTTCTGTCTTTCTGTTCACTTTGGTGTGGGATAGTTTATGATATGATATTTGTTAGTCAAATACAAATTCCAAGAGTTTGAATTTTATTTGTATGAAGCAATTCTGTTCAAGATAGTTCTTGCAATATCAATAGACACATCTCTATCCTTCTTGTTGTTCGCTGGATTTTTTTCTCGAATCAACTTCTGTCCTCTTCCGGGTGTTGTTAATCTTCAATTGTAATCGGTGCTTCTGCAATTCGTCTTTCCCTTTAGATAGGGTTGTTGGCCCTACGAAAACGTGTTTTACCTCTGGGTAAAATAGGTTTCAGTAAAGATTCTACTCTTTGAATCACTACAGGAGGCCCTACTATGAACTTGCGCTCCGTTGTCACAGTTCTCAGGGTCTTTGAGGCACATAAACACTGCAGTAAGGATTGTACCATGTGGTGGGCGATAACTGCATTAAAACATAAATTTCACAGATCAGTGATCCGTGATTAATATTGCCGTTTTACCAACGGAAATGTACAAAACCGCAACTACAGGTTTATTACGGATCGATAACTCTCCTCATTAGCAATGACAGCCGAATAAGATTTGGAAATTATCCATAATCTCCGACCTAAATATTCTCCAAGAATATCCTCAGCATATCCTCATTGACACCCATATTATCCACATTACACTGGCGCTCATTACATCCACTAACCTGCTGTAGAATACAAGAATTTCTCTTCTTGATCCATTAACCGATTTTGTATTCTCATATCTTAAAGTACGCTTCTTAACATGATATGACAAACATAACTTTTAAGTTTAGTGCTGAAGAAATCGTTAAGAGCCATTCTTATTTCTTGCACATTAGCTGCGATGCCTTTCTAACATGTTTCCAGACTCTGTAATACCTCATTCTCAATTCTAGCTTATTTTATCACTATCTTTTTACTGAAAAATAAACGACTGAAATCTAATTTTTCTTTTCGACATCTAAGCACAATTTTTCATGTATTATAGTTCTTTTAATTCTTACTTAATGAGCTCAATAAACCGTCTCAATATAAACTTACATTCGAAAACTCAGGTGTTTGATTTCCAGTAATCAGAGACCTGTCTAAGTTTCTGGCTAAATTTAATTACATCCCTAAATTTGGGGTTGTAGGTGAAATTTCATTGAGTTCCAAATTGCATAGGGTCATAGCTAAATCGCCCAAACAAATAGCAAATATTTAAACGTGTAATCAGAAGTTCGGACACTGTACGCTACATTTACCTTCTAATCTTTGAATATTCTATCTAAATACAACGTGAATGACTAGTTGAAATTTGTCTGATTTCACATTTGTGCATAAAGAAATCCATTCAGTCATCACCAGACAATATCTGAACAAATGTGTGATACTTTTGTTCAGTACACTTCCCTTTAAATCTCTACTCTCCCACAATCTCAACGTGCATTTAAGATGATGTTCCATCCCTTTTTATGAAGGCTGAAGAGTGGGATATTCCATGTAATACTTCCAGACGACTGGAGAAGTGACGTTACTCGCATTCTACCATGGCATAGATAGATATTACCTTTAATATAGCACATTTACATCTAGCCACCAGCTAGTTCCAAAGTATTTACAATATCTTATGATTTAGGCTTTCATAACGAAATTTTAAACCACTTGACTAAAGATGACAGAACAAGGCGTAAATCTCATTATCAGCGCATAGGTTCGAGAGTATTCTGCAATAGTCACTGTTACAGAATACTTTAAAGAGAATTACTATACTTACGTGCATTATTCTAGTATTTATATCTAATTGGGTATTATTTCTAAGAAACAGATTCTGGAGAAAGAGTTTCTATTGTAGTTTTGGTTTGAGCCCCTCGTCAGTTGATAAAAGGTTTCCCTTTCACTTACTTCCTCTACAACTTGTGAACTTGGTTGACATTTCCTTTGATGAACTAAATAGTTAAGAGTTTGATCTAAGGACGGCAACTTTAGAATCCACTCTTCTTCTTCTTCTTCTTCTTCTTCTTCTTTTCTTCTTCTTCTTCTCTTCTTCTTCTATTATTATTATTATTATTCAGTAGTTTTATTTTTATAGCGTGCTTTCACTTCACTACGAGCGCAGCTCTGTGTGCCTTGGGTATGTGCTGTGATTGTTCTGATGCTCTGATGGTTATTGTATGAAAAGTGTTCTGCGCGGATGTGTGCAGTGCCTAGTAGTGTGCAATTTTCTGTATGTTATATGTGTTTGTAAGTCCTGGTGTTTTGTTATGTATATCTTCGTACGTTAGCTAATTTATTAGGGTTCATTGCTGTATCCAAGTCTATATCCCTATTATTTTCCTTCCATATTTTATATGTATGTGTTGTTGTATTTTCATTTTGGGGGTAGAGCATTGCTGTGAAGTATGCGTGTAAGATAGAAATGTATTCCTCACGTGTCCATTTACGTCTTTTGGGGTTTTAATTGCGGGACATGAGGTACAACGTCCGGCCCATTATTTTGACGGTCGTCATTTTCGTAGGGTACCGGTCCGTTTATTTCTGTTGTCACATTATTCGCACGTGTAGTTTTTCGTACATTTTTTGTTGTAGGGTTAATGTACGTACCGCTCGATTGTTATTCTTGGGTTGAATAGTATCGGGTGGCATTTAATTTCTTCGTAGTTCCTTTGTACATGGTATTGAGGTCGGGGATGATCGTGTTGTTCCACGCATGTTTCATGTGTTGTGTTAGAGGTGGAGATAATATCGAGTCAAAATACATCATTCGTTTCGAAATAGTAATAAAT
>NW_021834176.1:0-2500 GCF_006345805.1 Octopus sinensis
AATTGTTTAGCTATTTTCTAAGGTTGCAATTTATCCTAGTGAATAGTGCTGGAATTCCTTTTATAGTTCCCGGAGAAGGAATGATCCAAAACGAAATTAAAATTTTCGGCACCCCCACTGGGGAGATTGGACATCATAAAGCGAAATCTAAGAATCTTAAGAGAATTTTTAACATGATTGATCCAACCGTCCATAAACTCTTCTATATTAACTGTCTCAATGCAACAAACACCAATCTTCGGTGGTCGGCCATACACAATGACATTCCCAGTCCATCAACCCTAGTCACTAGCTTTTACTTTGTGATATGTCAAATGTCCTTAATAACGAGAATACAGCTTTGCCTTTGATATTCAGCAGGGATATCCAACGGTTCTTTAATCCCTCTAGACCGCTACGCACACTTTTCCACCTCTCTATCTTTAGCGCTTTAGAAAAGAATCGATAATTAATTTCACTTCCAAAGCTTAAAGACGACCGTTTTAATAGCTTTACGTGCGCACTACCGCTTTCCTTGCCGCCCAAAACACTTGCCCGCATGTCATACGAGATAATGAGATCTACAGTAAAGTTTTACATCGTTTGACAACTGGCTGTAGCTACCTTGAACTCTTCAGCAAAACCAACCATTCAACTGGCCGACCAGTCAGTAATTTCGCTATGGAAACACGTCAGACAATTAAACAACTTCCTTCGTAAATTACTTGCATACCGTTTCTATTCTCTCCACTGGCGATAAAGAGAACTCATACATTTCAATAGCCCGTAAGAGACATCTCAAAAGACTTATTAGAAATAGCGGATCGTGAACTTACCCATCAAATCATACACTTGTGAATGCTATGATGACTACAAGCGTTTTTCGCCTATACGTATGTAAAGTGAAGCGACGGCTGCAGGCTGTTGGTTGCTATCATTTCAACGAGTTCTGCACGCACGCAAGTACACGCACACAAACACACACACACACATGGATGCTAGCACTCACGTACAGTGACACACACATACACCCACAAATACACAGACTCACACACATACTGGCACACAGACACATACACATGTACATATATGGATATATGTACGTCTGAGCGAGTGCGCATTCTATATACAGGCAAATGAACACATCGTATGTTCTTTCATATGTATGTATGTCTCTCCTTCTCTCTCTCTCTCTCTCTATATATATATATATATATACATATATATATATATATATATATATACATATATATATATACATATATCTACCTATCTATCTATCTGTCTGTCTGTCTGTCAATAGCTTAGTTTGTCCGTCTGTCTGAGCGTCCACCTATCAATCTCTCATCCTACTAATCTGTCTGTCTATCTTCTTATCTCTGTTTCTATCTATTTATCTATCTTTCAATATTTATCTATCTAAAGGCGAGGAGCAGGCAGAACCATTAGCACGCCGGGCAAAATGCATTTCCATCATCTATACGTTCTGAGTTCAAACTCTGCCGGAGTCGATAAAACAAGTATTAGTTGAACACTGGGGTTAATATTATCCATTTAGCCACTTACTTGGAATTGCTAGCCTTGTGCCAAATTTTGTAACTAATATTTATCGATCTAAACATGCGTCCGTATGTGCTTGTATGCATGTTTATTGTGTGCGTGTTTGACTGTAGTTGTGGCTGTATGGTTAAGATGTTTGCATTGTAACTACGTGAATTCGGCTTCAGCCCCGCTGTTTGGCACCTTTGGTCATTAAGTGTCTACTACTATAGTTCTGGGCCAGCCAAAGCCTTGTGAGGGGATTTGAGAGATGGGAACTGTGTTGAAATATTTGTCTGTGTGCGTGTGTGTGTGTGTGTGTGTGTGTGTGCGTGCCTCTGTGTGTATACGTGTCTTAGTGTCGGTGCTTTTCTTAATTAACTTTTAACAACAGGTGATGTTTTGGTTACCTCACTCTAACTTGATAATTCGGTAAATGATTCTCCCGACTTCACAAACAAATACCGGGGTCAATCTGTTCTACTGATACCTAAAACTTTTCAATGCTGGACACAGTGAGGCGCAGGGGATGCATGACCCCTGTTGTACTCTTTCGCCCCAACTCTCTCTCTCTCTCTCTCTTCCTGTTCTTGAATAACGCTGCGATGGATGGTGTCCCGTCCAGCTGGGGGGGAACACATACGCCACAAAAAACGAGAAACCGGGCCCATGAGCCTGTGTATATATATATATATATATATATATTATATATATATATATATATATTATATATATATATATATTATATATGTATGTATGTATGTATGTATGTTTGTAGTATGTATGTATGTATGTATGTATGTATATATATTATATGATGGACACGGAAATATATACAAATATATATATATATATATATATGTCCAAAAATATGTAGAATACAAATAAATAAGAATTAGTATATACACATGTGTGTGTATATATATATAAATGTGTGTGTGTGTATAGCTATTTAGAAAGAAACGGGAAAAGGAAAGAAAAT
>NW_021834176.1:7500-22500 GCF_006345805.1 Octopus sinensis
TCTACAGCTGAGTGAACTGGAGCAACGTGAAATAAAGTGTCTTGCTCAAGAACACAATACGCAGCCCGGTCCGGGATTCGAGCTCACAACCTCACGATCGTAAGCTCGACGCTCTAACCACTGAGCCACGCGCCTTCACATGTAAATGAATATATGTATAATATATATATAGCCGACAGTTGAGACCCAGTGATTCTTAGTATAGAAAACATTTAGTAGTGCTCAAATGATTCGAACTTACGGTTCGAAGCCTTTACAAGTGACAAATTTAGCGGCGTAAAGAGGAGTCGAAGTGGGCAGCTATTTTGTCCCTGTCTCTCCCTTTTTTCTCGCCATTCCCTGATGCTTCCATCTACACACTCTCTCTCGCTCTCTCTGTCTCTTTTGCCACTCCTTAATTCCTTTGCTCCCTTTTCTCCCTCTTCTCCCCTCCTTAATTCCTTTCTTTTTCTTTTGCTCTCTCTTCTCCCCTCCTTAATTCCTTTGTTCCCCTTTTTCTCTCTCTTCTCTTCTCACGTGACCGTTGGCCGACTGCTGGCCTTTTTGCGTTTGGCTGCGGTCGCTGTCACATCCATACTTTTCCTCTGCCGTAAGGCTTAATTCCCAACACGCCAGCTGAATTCAATTCGTCTCCAGTCGAAAGACGCCTGTTGTTATGTCCTGTTATTATTATTATTATTGTTTTTTGTATTATATTTGTATTTATATTCGTGTAACATCGTCCGTTTTTCCGTCCTTGTTTCGTATACATTCGAAGCTTTTTTCCAAGGAATCTAATGCTCTTAGCTTAGTTTTTCCTTGGGACCGACCAGATTGGAGCAATGAAAGATTAATCAGCCGAAATTGCGAGGATGATCCGGTTCTTTACTGACAATTAAATGAATGACCCGTCCGTGTTTTATTGGAGAGAAATCAACCTTAGCCCGTTTCATAAAACCACTGAAAGTGTCCGTTCTATACAATTACACTCCGACAACTAATCATATTCTAGCGTTGCATAATGACGATTGGTGCTGAGACAGACACATCAACATCAAAGCAAAATATAACACAAAGTACTGACAGACAGGCTCCATCCATTGCAGGTGAAATCCCTTCGACGGAGTCCGCACAGTTTCCGTCTATGTAATAACATTCACTTCTCTTCCGTTAACCCTAGCTTATGTTAACAGTCTGTTGTCTCGGATGTCAAGCTGCGGTATTGAACACGGAACCTCGTGATTGTAACATAAATTTCGTACTATATGCATATGCGCGTCTCTATATACATATATATCCGCGTGCTTGTGTGTGTGTGTAATGAATGTATGTATGTATATTATATATGTATTTATATACATACATATATATATAATATACATATATATGCCAATACATATATAAATGCTCACACACACATACTCACACACACAAACACCCACCCACACACACACACACATATATATATGTATATATATATATATATATATATATAATATATATATATATATATATATATATATATATATATATATATATATAATATATATGCATCATATATGTATATATGTATACGTTTATATATAGAAAATATAAATATCTATGGACCCGTGTACATATATTCATATGTGTGTGTATATTTCCTTGCGTGGGGGAGTGTTTATGCTTGTGCGTGCGTGAGTGTATCTGTGTATGCGTGGAAATAAATCTTTAGCCATATTCTATATCTACTAATAAACAAACAGCGCAGGTAGAAAAATAATAGAAAAATATACCTACAAAAATAACAGCTTCTTAACTACAATGCAGATATTGCATCTGAGCAGCCATTATTAGAAACATCACAGTTATTATTATCAACATCGATATCATCGTGCTTGTCATCACCACCACAACCATCACCACCATCATCATCATCATCATCATCATCATCATCATCATCATCATCATCATTATCATTTCAGCAACAGCAAGCATGAGCAGCAGATATGAAAACCATTAATAATATTCGCCATCTTAACTTTCAACGTAATCTCCAAACCGAGATACGGTCGCCATTTTTCAAATCTCGATTCATGCTATCGGTAATGTAAAACAGAGATTTTGGGAGAATGAGAGGGGAAAGGGGTAAGACAGAATAACAGGGGGACCGAGGAAGAGAGAGACAGAGAAGAGAGAGAGAGAGAGTGGGTGAGAGATAAGAAGATAGATTAAGAGATACAAAATAGAGTGTATTTGTGGATATTTTAAACAAAAAGGAAGCTTTGCAACGAATCTTCTATTTTTGTAATATTTTATTGTGCTTGAAAATTTTCAATTTCATCAGCTTTTTCGGCTCTTGACAAAGTTTAGAACTAGACAGATGTCGAAATGTTTCAAGAAATTATAATCAGATATTCGTATTATCTAAAGCCAGTATATGCATATTTATATATATACGTACTTAGACACACACACACACACACATTTTCCAACATACATACATACATGCATACATACATACATATATACATAACAGAGACAGAGAGGATATCTTGGATTTCATTTGCATTTATGGATTTACGAGAAAAAGTAACGTTTGTTGAGGCAAACATCAAGAAATGGAAAGCATACATATGTAAATATGTGCATATATATGTGTGTGTGTGTGTATGTGTTTGTATGTGTCTCTACATGTGTATACATATGTATGTGTGTATATTATATATGTATATTATATATATATATATATATGTGTGTGTGTGTGTTGTGTGTGTGTGTGTATACACATATATAAAGGCATATATATGTATGTATAAATACGTATAAAGCATACGAATGTAAATATGTACGAGGCATATATATATGGGTGTGTTGTTGTTGGAGTGTGTGTGTGCGTGTGTGCATGTATATATATATATATGTGTGTGTGTGTGTGTGTGTGTGTGTGTGTGTGTGTGTTTGTGTGTGTGTATGTGTGTATGTATGTATATATCAAAATGAATGTGAATACTGAATCGATTCGTGAATATAGATATTTTCATATATGTACTTCTACATACACACGCACACACACTCACACACACTCACACATAAAAGTATAAACATGAGTATATATATTTATATATATACATATATACATGTATATATATATATATATGCATGTATATGGTTGTATATGTATATGCATATATGTATATTCATTTATACATGCATGCTTATATATACACATATATATATACATTTACACACACGCATATGAGTATGTTTTATTTGTATGTGTGTATTCCTACGTGTATATGTGCACGCATGTGTGTACATTTGTGTATATTTATCCTAAGCATACACATATATTTAACAGCGTGCATTTATGTACATACGTTGGTATATACATGTCATTATGTATATATATGTATGTTACTATCTACTTAAATAAATATGTATATACGTATGTATGTGTAATAAACGCCAGTTTAAATCGAAAATATATACAAATATATACAACAGGAATAACAAAATCATATATTAGGACGACAAAAAATGTCAATACATAGAATTATATATTCATTTGCCAAGAAATTCTCAACAAAGCTATCATCTAAGTATCAGTAAATTATCGTTAAATATATTTTTGTTAGCATTTAACTGGAAGCAGTGCAAATTATAACATCGTTATTTGTTTTCTTCCCAGTTCTTACGTTTCTAGCACTTTGCTTTAAGTAATGGATATTCGTCGGATCGGAGACGAGTATCCGGTGCTTAGATCAACTGTACTTCCAACTCATTGAATTAACATATAAAAGGCTGAGAAGCGTAATTCTCGGGCCGATTCCGCAGAACTTATAAATCTAGGCTCTAACCTTCCGATACGAACTCCAAGACAATTCCTGATTCTATGATACAAACTTATTGCTTTCAAGCAGTGCTTCTAAACCAAGGTCCACATAACCTTTGGGTATCCATATAAGATTTTGTACGATAAACTATTTTCAGCTCACTATCATGAAGTCGGGTGTGCCATTCCCAGGCCGGGCTGTGTGTTGTGTTCTTGAGCAAGACTCTATATTTAACGCTGCTCCAGTTCACTCAGCTGTAGAAATGAGTTGCGACGTCACAGGTGCCAAGCTGTATCGAACTTTACCTTTTCGTTGGATAACATCGGTGACGTAGTGAGGGGAGGCAAGTATGTGTCAGCGACAGTCGGTCTTCCATAAACCACCTTGCCTGGACTTCTGCATCGGAAGAGAACAATTGTAGGTGCAATCCTATGGTTACTCATGACTGAGTGGGGCTTTAAACCAATTTTTTAAACTAATTTTTTGTCATATACAATTCCTCATAATATTTATGTATGAAAACATAATACGTGTTTTTAGACATTGCTTTAAAGATCTCTAAATCAAAATCGTCCATCAAACTTTTCGTGTAAATTCGTATTCCCAACACTAGCTTAATTATGACGTATTTCTAAATTCTTCATTATTATCACAATTATTTGAAGCAAAGTCATATATTTCAAAAGTAATATGGTAAAAAAAAAACGGACAAAGTCACGGTTTGGCTTCGTCACAGTTAGTTTTCTACTAAATGTTCTCCCCAATTTCACCCAAAGGGCTTGGGTTGTCACGAGACAAGAACGAAAATGCCCAAGATTCATTCCAGGTAGTGGAATTGAGAATGATAACTCGTGAGTGTTGCATCCAATATCTTTCGCGAACTGTATCTAATTTCTGAAGGTTTTTGCAGCTGGTTTTTGCAGATAATTTCCGAACAAACCTGATGTAATAACGTCACAACAATGATACGGATGTCCTGATGAGTCGGTGTTTTTTTATTTATCTAGTTTAATATTTGTTTGTGAAACATAACATCTATGGTATATAACACAACCATTACGTGATGATATTGTAAGGTTCTGTTTAACTTGTTAGAAATAATAGCCAAAGTACCCTCAACTCATAATCTTCCGTATTTAAAAATGTATTAAACGAAATGGATATTACAATCCTAGAAACTTTGTGAATGACAAATGCAGCATGGTTATAATTATACGCTTTGATTGATTAGAACTTGCATAGGGTTGAACAAAGAAAACGACAGCCGCAAAAACAATATCAAAAACTGCAGAAGCAACACTTTTACTTATTACAATGCGGTCATGCTAGGCACCGCCTCGAAGAATTTTCTGTCGAATGAATTGATTGCAGTACTTGTTTTGTTCAAACCTGATAGTTATACAGTATCACCGGTGTGAAGCAGTGATGGGGGACAAGCACAGACACAAAGATACGCAAACACACACACACATATATATATATATATATATATATATATATATATATTGTGTGTGTGTGTGTATGTATATACACTATTATTATTTTTATATCAGGGGCTATTACTATAAGTAACGCCTCACGCTGTAATGGGACTCTTGGAATCAAAGTTTAGAGTCCCATTATAGTGTGAGGCGTTCCTTATAGTAATAGCCCCTGATATAATAATGTGTTTTATATTAAAAGAAAAACATTATTTCCTTATTTAGCTTTTTCTCAACTGGTTTTGCATGCTGGCTACTTGATACATCTTATATAGATTTTATCCTTATGTTATATCTATCTATCTATCTATCTATCTATCTATCTATCTATCTATCTATCTATCTATCTATATATCTATCTATCTATCTATATATATATATATATATATATATATATATATATATATATATATACGAGAGACATCTTTCAGTTTCGGTCTGACAAATGCATTCGCAACCCCTTGGTCGACTTAATGCTATTCTAGAAGACACTTGTCCAAGGTGCCACCCAGTGGGATCGAACCCGCAACCATGTAGCTGGGAAGCAAACTTCTTTCCACACAGTTACGCATTCACCTACGTGGGGATTTCTTCGCGATTGCAACCGAATGTACATTTATTGCTCCTTCCTCTCCTCATATTAAGCAAGGTATATTAAATAATGCAGATTGTGTTGAATAACATTATGGGCTGATAATTATTAGGAAGGCACTGGTCCTAGGTCAGCTCCGAGTAACCTGACATGGAGCTAAAGAACAAATTTCTAAATATTTCTCAATAGAATACTGCATTCTAAGTTTTTATAATTTTTCTTCATTAGAAAACGAGGCTGGTATTTTGAGAGCACTTCCTAAGTTTAAGGATCGAGCAACGAAGTATATTGCTTCACACACTGGGTGTTACAGCATCAAAATTGTCGTTGCGATTTCTGCCAGAAATTTAACACGAATTTTACTGACACTAAAATGTTTGCTCGCCCCAAAAGAATAAATCCAGATTTTCAAACACCATCTTTGGATTATTGGAGATATAATGGAAATATATTATATAGATAATAATTCTTTCTTCATGTAAATTCCTTCTCTTCAGGGATAAAACATCTTTATTTGTGGGGCTTGTTGCTAGTTCATTGTCGATTCATTTGTAAAGGTTTTCTTAAAGTCCTGGGAATGGCTATAACCTGCAACCGGTAGTGGAGTCTTGGTAGATGTGTTCCAGAGTTTTGAGGAATGTGGACCCACCTTATAATCTTCATTGTTCCTACGTCTACTCTGACCAAGATTGGTAGCACATGCTGAAGATCAAACGATGGGGTGACTAGCATGTGAACCACTGGAAGTGAAGGACCCCTAGTTCTGGCTGGAACTTCCTTCCAAAAGAAGGTCAAACTATGGGGTGACTAGCATGTGAACCACTGGAAGTGAAGGACCCCTGCTTTTGGCTGGAACTTCCTTCCAACAGAAGGTGAAATCGTATAAAAGAAACATTGATTTGCAGTTTGTTCTTGGTCGTCCGAACCTCTGTTGTACCATTGTTTTTATAACTGATTGCATTGTAAAACGGGTTCAGTGATGTGGAAGAAATTTATCCACACATACGAATTCATACAGAGGAATTCTCGGATTCTCGAAGGGTTCAGGAAGTGGTCTTACTCGGTTAAATCTTCAATGGCACCATGTATATAGATAATTGCTTGTTGTGACCTTATCAAGCAGAATTAAGTAGAACAATAGCACGCGTAAAAACATTGACTATCCCGAGTTTGTTTCTAATATAATAAACCCAGAACTGCAACATTTCAAGCACACGCGACAATTTCAATTTTAAAATAATAAACGATGATTTAAGAGAGGTTTGGCTTCTATGACTTGCTGCTAATGCTAACAAGACGAGATACCGTTTATTTGCTACATCTTGATTAATGACAGACTGAAATCTTGAAACATTTTCTGGTTGAAATAAGAAACACCAATCTATCACAAATAATTTACTTAGTTATTCGAGAACACGCAGTCACAACTGTCTTCCTAATAAGTAATTATCCTTACATTAGTATCTTAATAAAAGTACGTATATTTATTTACATGTAATTTAAAATCGTGTTATTTCATATCCTTTTTCTTCGGATAGACTTTTCATCTCTCTCCAGATACAAGCTTCCTATTCATTTTCAAATATATTTAATACTCAAAATAGTGACTTGTTCCTTTATGATGCAGTTCAATAACAGAACGTAATATCACACCAAACGCTCACAAAATATAAAGAAATGTCCGTGTGTGCGTCTGTGTATATGTCTGTCTGTTTGTCTGTATATACATGTACTCATCAATGTACGCTTTACATATGAACGTATGTATGTATTCCACGGAGCGACAAGTTCAAACGAAACCGTCCACTCAGAATTAAGAACTCAAACGTATGACTGAAAGAGAATAAAGTGTTTGATCCAAAATCGTTAGTTCCAGAAAATATATATTGACAAGTTAACAATTATGGATTTTGTGTGTGGTCGAGTATCATATGATATACACAGAGCTATAGTTAAATGCCCCAAATCCATATAAATACTGAATGCTAAAATAGATCATTAATTATGTCAACTGAGACACATCACACCACTGATACTTACAGTCGTGGTTTTAAGAGGAGAGAAAAAATAACGCCATTTTCTACACGCAAGAATTGAACATGCTTCTATTAAACTTAAACAAAAGAGAAAAAAGCCTATGTTATATATCGTTTATTTCACTGCATCGTAATCTATATGTACTACTTTATCAAGTTACCAAGATAAATTTTTCCAGTTATTAAATCTCTGACATTCTCACAATATATCCTTTGCTCTACGGTTGTTTACTATTAGGTTATCTGCAGTTATTGGATTGATATCGGAGATAAATATCTCCCAGTTATATGATATCTTGTTTGTAACATTTTATTAATTGCTGCACTGGCTATTATTAGTTACATAGCTAGCCATCTTGAATTAGTTTTTATTGATGCAGCTGTTGTTGCTATTGTTGTAGTTTTTAAAACGACGAGGTAGCAAAATCGTTAAGTCGCCGATATATATGTATATATATATACATATATATGTATATATATATATATATATATATTATATATATATATATATATACATATATATATATATATATATATATATAATATATATATATATATATATATATATATATATATATATATATATATATATATATTATATATATATATACATATATATAGAAAATAGTAAAAAGTGAAAAAACTACAGAAGGCTTGTTTTAAAAGGTTAAAAAATATATATTTGAGTCAATATGTCTGAAGAACGTTATAAATTTTTTTTCTTACAATGACATAGTTTAGAAGAAATGACCGGTTCCGCGTTCAGCTTTTCAAATTTCTTACATCGTTATGTTTACGTTGAGACGAGTTATCGTTATGTTTATGTTGAGAAGAGTTCTAGATAAGGGGAGGTAATAAGTGATTTCTTCCGGTGTAAGGGAGATAATCGTTTAAAATTTTTTGCCTTTCCTTTGGAGTGAATTTCTCTGTATAAGTATGTTGGAATGGTTAAGTCTGGGCTTGTACTTTTCAATGAAGAATGTTTCCTTGTTTAGTCTAATTTGTGTTGGTGTTCCGATAGCACATTGGTAAAATGGAAAGATTTAAAATTGTGGTAGTAGTTGCTTTGCGCATTTCTCAATGTGCTCACTAAAAGGTATCATTCTGTATTCTGGGAATGCAATCTGCTGTCGATGCAGTGTGCATCTACGTCTGAGTGATAGTCCCGTGGATCCCACGTAGTCTCGGTGGCAGCCCGAGCATTTTATGACATAAATTATGTTTTCAGAGGCACAAGTAAAATTAGATTTGATCTTGAATTTCTGTCCCTCTTTGAAGAGGAATCTGATCCTTGTAGCAGGTTTGGACATGTTGCACAGTTCGGTCTACCACATTTTTTTACTTTTGCATCGTAATTTCAGAAAACAATTTTGCTTTTGTGAGAATCTTCTTAAGTGATTTAGGTTGTTTGTAGCTTTTAATGATTTGGTGTATATTTAGAATTTCCTTTAATTTGGGGTCCTTATGAAGTATTGGTAAATTCTGGGTGATGATGGTGAAAGCTTCTTTGTTTTGGGGGTTGTATGTGGATATGTAAGGTAGTATTTTCGGGGAAGGTGTGTTGTTGTGTTGAACTTTTCTTAAAGTTATATATACATATATATATGTATATATATATATATATATATATATATATATATATATATATATATATATATATATATATATTATATATATATATATACACATTGTCTGTTTGTCCCCCACCATCACTTCACAACCGATGTTGGTGTGTTTACATCCCCTAACTTGGCGGTTCGGCAAAAGAAACCGATAGAATAAGTACTAGGTTTACAAAGAATCAGTCCTGGGGTCCACTTTTCGACTAAAGGCAGTGCTCCAGTATGGCCGCCGCCAAATGACTGAAACAAGTAAAACAGTATAAGAAAGAATAAATGTTCGCTCGCAATACACACCACCTGCTCCCTTGAAATGCAGGAAATAGGAACCAATTCTCCCCTTGGATACACCCTTCCATCTCAAGATATAAAGGAAAGAAACATTGGATTAAATAGTGTAGTGCTTGAAAATTAACAAAAAGACGGGACCATCTTATAATAATTGTTAGTCATTCCGTTACTTAGCCCATCCGTTACGGTTCCACGTGATTAGTTGAAGGGGGATAGTAGGAATGGAAGGATGGGTGCTGAGTGACAGATGTTTCGGAGCGGGGAGGAGAGTGGGTTGGGGAGTTGAGGGAGAGGTTTGTAGTGAGTGAGATATGTAATCCTTTTAACTAGGTGTTTTCTTTCTTCAGTTACATAGCCCGTCTGTAATGCTTTCATGTGATTATTTGAAGGGAAATGCGAAGAGCGAAAGAAAACGGCAAGAGAAAAAGCGAATAAGGCGAAGAGTGAGAGAGAACGAGGGAGAGTGTTCTCTTTTACTATTTTACTGTTTTACTTGTTTCAGTAATTTGACAGCGGCCATGCTGGAGCACCACCTTTAGTCGAGCAAATCGACCCCAGGACTTATTCTTTGTAAGCCTAGTACTTATTCTATCGGTCTCTTTTGCCGAACTGCTAAGATACGGAGACGTAAACACACCAGCATCGGTTGTCAAGCGATGTTGGGGGATGGGGCAAACACAGACACACAAACATATACACACACACCACACACATATATATTCGATGGGCTTCTTTCAGTGTTTATCTACCAAATCCACTCATAAGGCTTTGGTCGGCCCGAGGCTATAATAGAAGACACTCGCCCAAGGTGCCACGCAGTGGGACTGAACCGGAAACATGTGGTTGGTAAGCAAGCTACTTACCACACATCCAATGTCTATAAAATTATGCATTAAGGATATAAAGTGCATTATGTAATCATCGAATTCCAATTTCCTTCACTTTTCAATGATTAGCACATGAGCGACTATCTTTTGATTTTGACTCTACACAGACTTCGCTTTCAGGTTTTGGGATAAAATTTTCAGAAATAAACCAGTAAGTTCACCATTATTTCCGTGAAATATTCACAGGTTCCTCTAGTATTTAAAATTCTACCCGACCAGTGCTGATCTGTAGTTGATCAAGAACGATAATAAGTACGACAACGACTTCGATCCATTGAATATACCTCCTTGTGTTGTTTTATTTCCCGTGTAAAGAAATCAACCAGGCGATGGATGCTGTCCCTTATTCTCATAATGAAATCAGCCACGACGTAGGATTCTCGTAGAAAGGTGACGTGGTCATCGTAGCTTAAGTAAATGACTTCGCCGAGACAGTGAAACCATGTTACGATTTGCATCAGGCTACTAACAGTCTTAATGAGCTTGTATCAGGTATTAATGTTTAGAGAAAACAGACAGAGAAAGAGCGGGTGAAGGTGGCAGGAAGAGTGTGAAAGAAATTAGATAAATAGAAAGACAGAGAGAGAATGCGTGAGACTGTGAAGAGAGAGAAAGCGTTGAAGACTATGTAGAGAGAGGGAGGAATCAAAGAGGAAGAAAGGAATGAAGAAAGTGAAAGAGAAAAGGAGAATATGACTGAGACAGACGATCTAATGACACTGAGAGAAAGAAAGAGGGAAGAGGGGGTGTTCATCGGATATAATCTAAAGAGACAGAAAGAAATATGTAGAGAAAGACACAAATCATACATATACATATATATATGTGTGTGAGTGTGTGTGTGTGTGTGTGTGCGTGCGTGTGCGTATATATATATATATATATATATACACACACACACACACACACATATATATATATATATATATATATATATATATATATAAACATGAACACAGAGTATGAGAGAGGGCGACACGAATATAAATTTACAGACAGAAAGAAAGAGACAGAGAGATAGAGAGTGAGGGAGAGAAAGAGAAATCGCCATCTAGAGAGAAAAAAAGTTATTTTCCATCTCAAGCTCAACTAGAAAAATCTTAATGGTGATCTGCTTAGTGAAGCAAGTCTATAATAAATCATGGCAAATCAATGACCCGTGACAACTAAAGTCGGATTAAAACTCGCAAGTGTTATTGACTTTCTTGACAGAGGTAGGAATATGTAATCTCATAGAAGCGAGATATTTGGGGAAAAAAATATCACAAAAAAAAATTCAGAATTTCAAAGAAACACACAAAAAATTTTAAAAAAAAACAGAAATAAATAAATTAAAGAAATGGTGATTAATAAATAGGCCAACTTTTTTTTTCTGTCTTCAGGCAATTGTAACTGGTGTCTTGAACGAGTTCAAAAATTTTAAGAATAAGATATCAGATACAATGTGATTAGAATAATTGTTCCTAACACCTGAATTTTTACATTTTTGTTTTTAAATTTATGTCTTTCCAGAAGAGCATTAAGGTAATGTGGGGTGGGGGAAGGAAATCTATGTAAAAGCGAATGAAAATAGGGATGCTGTTGTTTTACTCTAAGTCATACCTCAGATATCAACTTTATAATCAAAGGCAGTGAAGCACTGGCTGCAACCCGCATCCCTGCTTTGAGATACCGTGTTTTCCCAGGAAAACTATCTAATGTGTCCATCCTTTAACGTTTTTCATCCTTAAGAACGTGGGTTATGGTTTGAATAATACCTTGATTACTGATAATTGCAACCCTAGCAACGACATAGATTTTTCACTCATCGTCCTTTTCTCTCGCGTTCTTCCTTCCTTGTGTTCTCAAGTCTATAAACGATACAATATGATTCATTTACGTGTGTATCTCGAAAGAAAATACAAAAGGTTTTATCGTTAATTTCATTTCGAATTTTTATTTAGTAAATTCTTGTTCACTACAGACAATTATGAATGCGAGAGAGAGAGAAGATATTCGATTGCTGGCACAAAATGTGATAAAGAAGTGCCGTTGTCCATACGAACTCTTTTACTTTTCCTACCATAAGGTGATATAAAATTGATAAACGCGTGCGATTGTCCTTTATACCTAGTAAATTTTAACTAATTTATCTTTGGATATACTCCTTCGTAAAGTTTAATACGAAAATAAATATTTCTGCCACAGTAGTAATTTGCTTTTTAAAATATCGATCCGGGTCGATCAAAGTACTGTGACTCAATATAATCAGTGAAATCCTCTTCCCAAGTTTTTGATCCTCTGCCTGTGTTGGACACATTTGTTGTTGTTAGTGGTATAATTAATAGTAACACATGGTGGTGGAATATGGTACCACATTCGGTATCTTTAGCAGGGTTGACTCTCTTGCAAGAATTCCCGGTGTTTGGGTAGGGGACAGCTGTCACTCTCCATTTAATCCTGGAAATCCCGTGAAGGGTCACGATCACTTCTGATCTCTCTTTACTCTTTTACTCTTTTACTTGTTGCAGTCAATTGACTGTGGCCATGCTGGAGCACCGCCTTTATTCGAGCGAATCGACCCCAGAACTAATTCTTTGTAAGCCTAGTACTTATTCTATCGGTCTCTTTTGCCGAAACACTAAGTTACAGGGACGTAAACACACCAGCATCGGTTGTCAAGCGATGTTGGGGGATAAACACAGACACACAAGCATATACACACACATACATATACTTATATGCATATATACGACGGGCTTCTTTCAGTTTCCGTCTGTCAAATCCACTCACAAGGCTTTGGTCGGCCCGAGGCTATAGTAGAAGACACTTGTCCAAAGTGCCACGCAGTGGGACTGAACCCAGAACCATGTGGTTGGCAAGCATGATAGTTACCACACAGCCACTCCTACGCCTATCTTGACTATAAAAATAAAAAGAGAGCAGTGCCCTGGCATGGGCGCATTTCGATGAGGAAAACAGTTAAAACAAAGTCTGTTAGTTTGAAATACAGATTGCAATGATTGGATACTATAACGGTTTACAATAATCTTCAATTGCTAAAATTCTAATCTCGCCAATTAACATAAGCTGCAACTGTGATCGTGTAATGTGGTTTTGCCCCAAGCCTATTCTAATTTAAGGAAAACATCTCTGATCATAGTAGTACCATCGTGGGTATTCAATTTCTTGATTCATTCAAGAATAATCAATCCGTTATCCAACACGTCCTCTTTTTTATGAGAGTAGCGAGTGATTTAAAAAAAGATTTGGGCAGCAATCTTTAAAAATCTGACCGACACGCTCAGGCTTTGCCATTGTTGGCAGTGCTAGTTTGTTGTGGCTACCCCTAATACACGTATTGTCCATCGGAGAGAAAATAAAAGGAGGCCTCAGCTTGAGCTGACATTACCTGGCCATTCCATTCCTCTTTTATGTCACCAACTGGTTGGTTCGCCCTGGACGATCTGTCTACTGACATGTCCGTGAAACCAGAGGAAATAGCCTCTAAATGCGGAGACGTAGCGGCTCGATCTGTTCAGATTTTCTGATCTCCGAGCTATATATTCTACAGAGTAAGGTTACCCCAGAGACCCTTCGGAGGAAATCGATTTCGGCCACTTGTTTTTGTACCGTTGGTTTAGTATAATACGCAGTCATCGAATTAGCAAAAGAAATTTAAGGGGAGATTTAAATAGCCTTAATAAATTTTAATATCCTTACATATGATTTATACACAAAATGCAAGTAGGCAATATTTAAAATAATTCAATATGGTCTCTCTGAAGGAGAACAACTGAATAGACAAGTAAGATAAGGTGGTACCCCAGTTTAGCCGCAGTCCAACAACTGATACAGTAATATGGTAAATCGAGAGAAATTTTCAAGGCAAGACTGGCCGTTGTCGTACGAATGAAACTGCAAGAGTAAAACACAGAAACTTAGTTGGCTGTGCCCCAGTATGACCGCATCCCAGAGACTAGTGTAGTGTATTTACAGTTTTCTTTTTCGCGGTCCAATTAAAAGAGATGGCGTTAATATATTGTGAATAATTTACTAGCTTGAATACGAAGAGAGCGAAAGAGACGGAGAGGAAAATTGATAAAGACAAAGATAAACGTGGAATGATTGTGTCATTTCAGATAGAGAAAAAGGCAGAAGATAATTTATGTAGAAATTTAGTTCGGTCTCTCGATTCTAGATCGATGTTATTTGAATGTGCAAACAAAATTAATTGTGACTGTTTTTAAAGAGTTTATCACACTATAGCAAGGTTGTTATCATCTGGCGAATTATCAGCTATTAATACACAATAAAAACA
>NW_021834176.1:27500-50000 GCF_006345805.1 Octopus sinensis
ATCTGTGTACATATGCGTATATGCATTCATATATAACACAGTATACTTACTCAGGTGAAGCTGATTGTTCACTCCACCTCAACACCGAGTTTCCGCTCCCGTATGTGCATTTATGTGTGCGCAAACGCTTAACCACTAATAGTACAGAATTTGCCCAGCGCACGTATTGGCAACATACACAGTAGCATATTTGTCTCCACTTCATGTTTATAATTTATTTCATTAGAAATATTATATAAAAAAGGAATTACTGTTTCGCTGCATCATAAAATGCTTAGTTACCGCATAACAACAAAATTAATATAACATAATAAAATGCTATATCGCCAGAGCAACTCACTCTATCTCTCTATCTAAGAAATTTAGCTCTATATTCCTCTCTTTTCTTATGTTAGGGACTTCTCCATAATCTTCGCCTGTGTAAGCTACATTATTCTGGTCTCTAGAGGAATACTAATAAATAATATTAATTTATTTCGTTCATATTACGAAGTTGAAAGGTTTACACATTTTATTTTTCTTTTGGCATTTATCGGAAAGAAATTAAAATAGTTATAGTAGTCTGGTGAGAGACAGAAAAATTATAAGATTTAATAAGGGAGTCTGTGCGCGCTCAGTGGTGGGTGTCATAAGTTTGGTGTGTGTGTGTGTTGTGTGTGTGTGTGTGTGTGTGTGTGTGTGTGTGTGTGTGTGCGTGTGTGTGTGTGTCTGTGATTATTTGTGTATGTATGTGTGTCAAGAATGAAGAAATATATTGTTTACTTTTATAGTATCTGAAACTGCGTAACTAAGTTTCTGATTTTCAAATGAGTAATTTTAATATTGTATTCAAACCTAAGAGAATGCTTACTGAATATCGATAGCCGAAATAGTTGTCTGATTGAGCAGATCTAAGCTTGAGGGTGAAAAGGCAAAAATGAAGATATTCTCTACAGACAGCTCCCGAATATCACACTTTATAACCTTGCATCAAAAGAAATGAAAATGTTATATCCAAAAATAAAAATTCTCAGAAAATATGAACTGGGTTAGGGCTGGGAGATAACAGTTCACTCAAAGTAGCCGCCCTCTGTTATCTACACGGCCCCGAGTCGGCTCCGAAACCTGGCCCTTTTGTTCATTTTCATGTCGTCGAAAACATCTTCGAACGCCTTCATCTTGGCCACCAGCTCGGCCTTGGTGTTGCAGGCAGAGTGTTTGGTATCATTCTCAACTGCGCCCCATACTTAGTAATCGATAAGATTACAATTGGAGAAATTCGAAGGCCAGAAATTGAGGCTGATGAAGTCATAGAAATTCTTCGATAACCACTTCTGACTCTTTTCAGAGATATGGCAAGGAGATGAATCTTGCCGCCCCATATATGACCTTCCAGCAGACATCCTCTCCAGGCAGGGATTGACCACAGTGTCTAGCAGCTTCACACAGCTGCTCGACACTATGACTAAGTCCCTGTTCATAGATGTGGTGTTGTTATCTGAAATGAAAACACACCCTAAGACTATCAAATTCGGGGGGAACTTAGATTTCATGATACGTGGAGCATCATCTTAATATCTTTACAGTGTTTATAGAGAATTGAGCAAGCAGGTCGTGATGTCGGCATTTTGATACCTGGTGCGAATCATTATCATACAGGTAACTCTTTTCTATTATTCTGATGGCTTCCAATCCTCCATATCAGCTAACTTTTCTTCAGTTACAATTTCGATCTTTCTTTCTCCGACGCTGTTCAAATTAAGCTGTCCCAGTAAAGAGATGAGATATAAGCATCGTCACATTTAGCCTGAACAGACCGTAGTATGCCAGTATCTTAACTTTCGAAACAGTTTTAAAGAAGTAAAACTTGAATTGAAGGGGATTTGGTTGATCTTTCTAGCATATCCAAACGACCGTATAGAGGCCTCTTCTTTTCCTTTCATATACAGAAGCTTTTGTAGGAAGATTTTACAAACATCCATATTCTTATTTGATTAGTACCTGGAGAAGGATCCATATATCACGTTAAAAAGACAATCAGCAGATAAAATAAACAGATATATCTACTCTAATTCGCTAATTCATTTATTTAACAATCTTAATCTAATTTAGTTATTGTATATTTTATCTCACCTCTATTTAGTTGAGAATGACTTTAAAATCTAATTACATATTTCTTTCAAATTATTCTCCAGAAGCATATGAAAGTAAGTTCATCTGTTTTTAAACTTACGGTAGTTCTTGTTTTTGTTTTTAATTGTTTAAATATATTTTCGTTAAAATTAATATACGAAATTTTCTAAATGCGAAATTTTCTATATTTGAAAATATTTCTAGACATTTTTTCTAAAGGGAAAAAAAATGTAATTTTAGAATTTTTGATAATAAAAATATTATATGTCACATAGCTGAAATTTTTTTTTTTTAAACCAAGTATGGTTTCTTCTAAAATTAGATTTATAGAAATGGTATGTGCCCTCTGTAGCAATTTTCTCTGAATATTCACTTTCTGTTTTTTTTTACAAATATATTTACAGTAAAAAGAAATGTGAAATATAGGTGCGGTGGCCGCGGGAAGAAGGCGTTGATATTGAATTCTAATGGAGATTACCTGAGAAGATTCGAATCCGAACAACAACGACTCTGTTTCTAGGCGCAGACAAGACTGTGTGGTTACGATAGTCTCTCTACAACAACGTGCGGAATTTTTGATTGCGATTACACCACGCAGGACCTTCAGCAAGAGTCTTTAAGCATGATCGTGGGTCTTCCCACGCATGGTAAGCGAATTAGGTTGAGTAAAACTATACAGAAACGTTAGCATGCAGGCAGAATCGTTAGCAAGCAGGGCGAAATTCTTAGCGGTATTTCATCTGCCACTACGTTCTCAGTTCAAATTCCGCCGAGGTCGACTTTGCCTTTCACCCTTTTGGGGTCGATTAAATAAGTACCAGTTACGCACTGAAGTCGATATAATCGACTTAATCCGTTTGTCTGCCCTTCTTTGTCCCCTCTGTGTTTAGACCCTTGTAGGTAGTAAAGAAATAGGTATTTCGTCTGCCGTTACGTTCTGAGTTCAATTTCCGACGAGGTCGCCTTTGCCTTTCATTCTTTCGGGGTCGATAAATTAAGTACCAGTTACGCACTGAGGTCGATATAATCGACTTAATCCCGTTGTCCCCTCTGTATTTAGCCCCTTGTGGGCAATACAGAAATAAGAATCTTGTATATATATAAATGTGTGAGTGTGTATATGTTCGTATGTATGTGTGTGCGATTGCGTGTGTGTGGATGTGTCTGTGCGTACGCGCGTGCGTGTGTGCGTGTGTGCGTGCGTGTCTGTGCGTATGTGTGTGTGTGTGCGCGCACCACCTATGTGCCTGTGCTTATGCGTGTGCGTGTCTGTGCCTGTGTTTGTATGCGTGAGTGTGCGCATGTGTATGTGTATGTGCGTGTGTGCGCGTGTGTGAAGGCGCGTGGATTACAGGATTTGGCTCATGGTCGCGTGAGCGATTGCCGGCGTCGCGTTGTAACCTTGAGCAAGACACTTTATTTTATGTCGCTTTGTTAAATCTGCTAGCAAAACTCTTTTTTCATGCTGAATCTCCCAAGTTAAAGATGCGCGTGGCTGTGGAGTGCTTAACTACTTTCACGTTAAAATTGATTTAAAATTTTGGCACAAAGCCAGTTACTTCGTGGAAGGGAATGAGTCGCTTACATCGGCCCCCAGTGTTTAACTGGTACTTATCGACGCAGAAAGGATGAAAGGTAAAGTCAACCTTGACGGAATTTGAACACAGTTCGTAAAGAGAGACGCATTGGCGCTAAGATTTGTTTGGACGGACTGCTAACGATTCGGCCAGCTCACTCGCGGCCTTTACTTGCACGTCAATATTACGAGCAGGCTGTTCCGTTGATCGAATCATCTGGAACACTCATCGTTATAACCGACGGAGGGTCAGACTTGTATGTGTGTGTGTGTGTGTGTGTGTGTGTGTGCGCCTGTGTGCGTGTGCATACGTGTGTGTTTGTGTGTGTGTATGTGTGTATGCGTGAGGGGGTATGTGTGTGTGTGTGTGCCTCTGAAAAAGGTGACAACCGGTGTTGGATCGTTTACGTCGCGAAACTTCAGTGGTTAGGCGAAAAGACCTATAGAATGAGGAGTAGTCAGTTTAAAATGTAAATATCGGAGTCGATTTCTTCAACTACATCTTTCAATGCGGCGCCCCAGCATGGCCGCAATCCAATGAGTGCAGCGAGTAAAGAGAAAGACTTCTCTGCTACCTAATCCTTCGTTGCTTTATACATACATGCATACATACACACACACATACTAATCTCTATATTGCCCACAGGGGGCTAAATATATAGGGAACAAACAAGGACAAACAAAGGGATTAAGCCGATTATATCGACCCCAGTGCGTAACTGGTACTTATTTAATCGACCCCGAATGGATGAAAGGCAAAGTCGGCCTTGGAGGAATTTGAACTCAGAACGTAACGGCAGACGAAATACCTGTTTCTTTACTACCTACAAGGGGCTAAACACAGAGGGGACAAACAAGGACAGACAAATGGATTATGTCGATTACATTGACCCCAGTGCGTAACTGGTACTTAATTTATCGACTCCGAAAGGATGAATGGCAAAGTCGACCTCGGCTGAATTTGAGCCCAGAACATAAGGACAGAGGAAATTCTGCTAAGCATTTCGCCCAGGTTTCTAACGTTTCTACCAGGTTTCTACACACACACACATACGTACATACATACAAATATAGATACACACACATGCATACATACATACATACTACATACATACATCCATACATACATACAATACATACATACATACATATATACATACATACATGCATACATATATATATATATATATATATATATATATATATATATGAAAAACAAGTCAAAAATAGAAATGCTAAGATGATTTTATAGTGATCTTTCAGTACCGTTTTGGGTCATTTTGAGACCTTTTCAACTGTAACGATTAAATAATTAAATTCAGAAAAATTAGAAGAAAAGTTTTTTTAAAAGAATATTTCTGTAGTAGTGTTCAGTATATAAGTAGCATTCTGCCTTTCTCTGACTCCCTTGTTTGCACTTGTGTGGTTCGAGGTCGTTTTGAGTTCTTGGTAGGATAGGTGAAGAATAATGAGGCTGATGTGGAGAGGGGTGGGGAAATCTGGAATGCCTTAATGGTCGTATTTTGAATGGTCAGTGTGACAGTGGCTGACAGTAGTCGCAGTTCAATTCAGGAATTGTTTATGGAATTTGCGTAGGCGTTATACTGAAAGACATTAGTGACAAGGTTAAGGGGTGGAAGGTGGAAAGTAGAAGAAGAAGAAGATGACGATGTTGATGATGATGATGATGAAGAAGAAGAAGAAGAAGAAGAAGAAGAAGAATAAGAAGAAGAAGAAGAAGAGGAGAGATGGTGGTGATGATGATGACGACGATGATGATGATAATGATGATGATGAAGAAGAAAGGAAGAAGAGAAGAAAAAAAAAAACAGAGAAGGGAGAATATGAATGGGTGTAAGTATAGCTTTGATGGGGCTGATTAGTAATGGATTCTATGGAGTGTAATATTGTGTGTGTATATATTTCTTTTATTCTAAAGTTGAGGTATATTAATTGTTTGTCGTAGACCCCTTTAAGAAGTGGCTTGTATTTTGTAATAAAGAGATTTTCTTTACTTATTCGTTGTCTCGAGGTTGTATCGTCCCTAAATTGGTAGAGGGGGAAAATTCTGAAGTTTGGTGTTTTTTTTGTTGGCGCAAGTATCTATGTGTTGGCTAAAAGCTATTTTCCTGTTTTGGGGAATTTTTATCTGGGATCTGTGCAGGCCATTCGTTTACGCAAACCATTTTTTGTTTGGCCTATGTACTGCTCTTGACACCCGGAGCAGGTTATGAGTATATTAGGTTCTCCGAAGCACATGTGAAGTTGCTTTTCACTGTAACCGTTGTCCCTGTTTGAAGGAGAACTCTGATCCCTCAATTAGATAGTCGCATATCCCGCATTGGGTCTTCCACATTTTTTTTACTGTCGGCTTCTGTGTTGAAGAGTGAATTCGGGCTTGTGTAAGGAGACTTTTCATGGATCTAGGCTGTCTTTTGCTTTTTATGATCGTGTGTGTTTGGAGGATTGTGTTCATCTGTGGTCTTTTTTTAGGAGGGTATGTTGTGGAGGATGGTATCGAAGGCTTCGTTATTGAGAGGTTGTGTGTGGAGATGTATGGTAAGGCTTTTGGTTGTAATTTTTTCTTTGATTTGGGATGTCTCAGTTCCTTGATGTTAAGTTGAAGGGCACGTTGAATGCACTTGTCAATAAGTGAAGGTGGATAGTTCCTGGTGATAAGGGTATCTTTAGTTCTTGTTCTTGAGTCGTGTGTCTCTGGTGTTTGCGTTAGAGACTATAGTGCATATCCTTTTTGCTAGATTGAAGGGGATATTCATCCTGGTGTGTCTGGGGTGGCATGAATTGAATGGAAGATATTGCTTAGAGTCTGTAGGCTTATAGTATTGTCTGGTTTCTATTATATTATTAGCTTTCTTATGAGGATATCGAGGAAGGGAGTTGTTGTTGGCTATATTCCATCGTGAATTGGATGTTTACGTCCAGTCCGTTTAAAATTTTCTGGAATTCTATGAGTTTTTCTATATTTTTATGCCAAAGGATGAAACAGTCATCTAGATATCTCTTCCAGTTGTTTGCTATGTAGATGGAGAAAGGGCTGCCATATCTTTCTAGAACCTTACGATACAGACTGATCTCTAGGTATCCTATATATATATATATATATATATATAACGATAAACGTCGCCCTTCTCAAGCCTCATGGGCCCGGCTACCCGATTTCTGTGTTGTATGTCCCCCCCCCCAGCTGGACGGGACGCCAGTCCATCGCAGCGTTACTCAAGAAACAGGAAGAGAGAGTGAGAGATAGTTGTGGCGAAAGAGTACAACAGGGGTCCGCCCCCCCCCCTGCCAGAGGCTCGTGGAGCTTTTAGGTATTTTCGCTCAATAAACACAACGCCCGGTCTGAGAATCCAAACCGCTAGTCTGCTGCCCTAACCACTGAGCCATTGCGCCTCCACAATATATCGTGTGTACCGTTGGCGATTTTTTTTTCCTCTGTCTTCCCTTCTCTGGATCTTTCCCTTTCCTATGTTTCCGACGAAGAGCTCCGCTCGAAACGTTAAACCCTCCTCCTTCCCTTCTTTCCTGAGCGTCCAGTAATACTATATTTGTTCCACGTCCTAGCGTCGTTGTGTTTTTTTTGTGTTTTCTGGTTTGGATTCTATATATATATATATATATATATAATATATATATATATATATATCTATATATATATATCTATATATTATATATATATTATATATATATGTATATATAATATATATATATATATATATATATATATATCTGTATGTAATGTATATATATATATATATATATATATATATATATATATATATATATATATATTAATATTTATAATATATTTATATATATATATATATATATATATGATTTATATAATATATATATATATTCTTAATAAATAACAAACAAGTAAATCTGCCGTTAAGAGGATTAGGTGCTACAAGGTTACATCGACCTGGATTCAATGTTTTATAGGATATTTGGACAATAAATTGATAGAAATATGGCGTTTTGGCTTTAGATGTTTACAAGGAAACTACTCAACTGAAATGGAGCTAGCATGTCACGGCAAAAGCTTATTTATGCTCTCGCGGTTCTTTGATTGGAATTAGACAGAAATCTACTCGTTCGACTTCTGGATCATTGTTTTGAGTTATAAGTCACATTGCCGGGTTGTAAACACTTAACATGTCTTAAATCCACAATGCCTTTCGGAATGATGCATTTCAGAAACGACAAGCAGAATTGTTATTTATTCCGTACTTGAGTGTTTGGGAATTATCTAAATAAGAATATTCTTGATGTCACTCTGCTGTTTGATTTTACCGTATTGCTAAATAGTGGTCACAGGTTCAATACCGCTGCCGAGCTTTAGGTTCCAGGTGCGTGTCTACGTGTCAGCGCTTAAATTTTGTTTTTATTTCGAGAATCAAATAACATATGATGATGATGATGATGATGACGACGATGTTGATAATGATGATGATAACGACGATAGTAACGAAGATGTTGATGATGATGATGATGTTGATGACGATGGTAACGAAGATGGTGATGATGATGATAATGATGATGATGATGATGATGATGATGACGACGACGATGATGATGACGACGATGACGACGATGATGATGACGACGATGACGACGATGATGATGGTGATGATGATGAAGATAACGACGATGATGATAATGATGATGAATTACGACGATGGTAACGAAGATGTTGATGATGATGATGATGATGATGATAATGATGAAGATAATGACGATGTGATGATGGTGATGATAATGATGACGAGGATAATGGAGATGGTGGTGATGATTATGGTGGTGTTGGTGTTGGTGATATAATGAGGAGGAGGAGAGGGAAGGGGAGAGAAGGAGGAGGAGGAAGAGGATAGTTTTGTTGTTGCTGTTGCTGATCGAAAATTATTGAAATCGTCAATAACAAACTATGATGAATATCGATTAGAGCCGTAATCATAAAACCTGTTAAGAAGTGGCTAAGTAAAAACCAACAAAAAGTATAACAACACGGTATGCAACCAGTTTATGTGACGGAGGGGTTGGAATAGCTGAGTGATTAAAACAGTCACTTCGGAACAAGTGTCTTGAGTAAGTGTCGACCATTAAAAGCCCCTCGGTCGATTAATTCCTGATGAATGAATTTACTTACATCCCCGTAACTTAGCTGTTCGACATATAAATTGTTAGAATAAGGACAAGATTTTATAGCTATGTATTGGAGTCGCTTTATCCAACTAAGCCCTTCGTGATAGTGGCCCAATGACTCAAAGCAGTAAAATGTAAAAAAATAAAAGATATGACCAGTAATTATTTAGTATTTTTTTTTTTTTTTTTTTTTGGCTTTTTTTTCCATTTTTGGTATATTTTCCAGACTCTTGCACCGTTATTAATCAATATAAATAAAATGAAATACAAACAAAATCTGATCAGTATCAAACCTTTTAGAATAAACCAATCAATCACTATCTCGTATGTAGCAATTCAGCAACCCCAATTTACGGTTCCATTTTCATCGGTAATTGCTTTGAAAAAATAAATAAATAAATAAATAAATAAATAAGTAAATGAATGAATGAATGAACAATGAAACGCTGAAATGAAAGACCGAAGGCAATTTGCTTCCTTGCATACCGACGACTTTTATACGATGTCTGATCAATATGTATCCGGACCGTCAGCATAGTAACGAAGCTGAAGCAAGCAGAATGAAGCCGCTTGGCTCAGATTGACTGCGTAAGCTGCTGCGCATGCGCACAAAGTTCTAATGTTCTAGCTCACTTCCGCTTTTCACAGCAGTATTTTGAAGGAAGGTGTGTAGCGTGTGATCGTCGCATTGACCATGACATAGAAAGTTGTCATGGCGATACCCAAGACATACAAAAATGAGTTCGTGATGTACTTATCAATCCATCAAGAGTTAAGAGCGGAAGGCAATATTTTCTGCTATACTTTGTGATTAATTAGCAAAATTGCATGATTCAACAATCAGACAAGATTTTACTAACCTAGGGATCGTTTGAAAGCCGTGAAATCACTTTTGTCCTTTATGTGTGTCTGGTACGATACGATGCTGAAGAGAGCAGGGCCAATTCAGGTGAAATAGTTCTGTCATAGTGTTGTGATACGACACGAACATTTCTGTAGTGGACGGATAGCACGGGGGCCAAGCCTCGGACGAATTTTAAAGATGGGCAATGTTGCTGGAATATTCTCCAAATCATACAGATGATATGAAGCTGACAACGGCGGTGGAGGGAGCATAGCCTGAGCTTTACGAGTCGATCCCAATAGTCAAGGCTTGTCATGTCATCCTCCGCAGACTTTCGCCAAGTAGCTCATTTTAAGATAGATAGGAGAGTAAAATTACTAATAGAGAAACGAAAATAAACTTTGGGAACAGCAACGCCACCATAGGTTACGTGGAAACGATGAACGTGTTTCAAGGGAGATAATCAAAGAACGTAACAATGTAATACTTCATGTAAATTAAATATAACAAATGAAAAATCCTTAAAAAATCCATAAAAATCATCGGATCACTACCAAAATTTCATCATCTGTTCCTTGTGTCATTACACTCCAGCCTTCTTCGGGTGTCTCGGGGAAATTTCAAACCTGGGTTCTTATTTCCCCAAGACACCTGATGAAGGCTGGAGGGTACATCAGCCGAAACGTTGTGTTAACAACAAACAAGATGAGGATTAATATCTGTCGAATGTAAATAATGTAAATAATGTAACTAATGAACATAATTCCTCATCGCTTAAATATAGAAGTGTAAGCCCTCCGATGTGTGGACATGGCCTGATGTAAAGTCAACCAATACGTTGTCCAGGCCTTGTGTCTTAAGAGTGAGCGTGAGACTAGTAGACCAAACCGTAAATAAACTAAAAGAAGGCATCGGTAAACCATTGTTGCATCGTCCTTAAGAAAAATCATGATTTTTTCTAATTTTGGCATGGACTTGATGGCCGACGGCTGGAGACAAGACACATGAAAACAGTAGAAAGAGAGAGAGAGAGAGAGAGAGAGAGAAGAGAGAGAGAGAGGAGATACAGACAAACAGACAGTATATGGGGCTTCCTTTATACCGTCCGTCTATTTCGAAAACTGTGTGGTTTATAATTTGCCTACTATCATTGTAACAGTTTCAGCGATGACTTAGAGACTCCATCCCAGACACTGAAAACGTTTTTGGTGCCTGATTCCAAGCGATAACAAAGAAAATAGGCAACCTGTTTAAATATATATTTCAATACGTAAATTAGATTCGATTCACTCAACAATATATTTCCAAAAACAATATATTCTCCATAAGAAAAGTATAGAAAATCAAAAATATATCCCAGAATACAATGCTGTATCTAAATCAATTCCAATTTCTACTCGTTCCCTAAATTCCCAAGATAACATTTTGCTAAAATCCCATAAAACTCTGCTATATTACATTTCGTTGAGGTCTTCTCTATATTATATTGTCTGCTTTGCTGTTGTTGTTATTGTTTTTTATATTAATGTTGTTGTTGTTGGTAGTGGTGGTGGTGTTAGTGTTGGTGGTGATGGCGGTGGTTGGTTGCTTTATTAATCTCTTATTCTTCCATATTTCGTTTATAAAAAAAAAACCTATTAAATGGTTTCCTCTAAACAACAAATGGACTATTATGGCTGCTACCAACAGTATTTTACTGTTAAATCGGTCTCTGCTGTGGGAGAAAACACACAACCACCAACCCACACACCTGCACACAAGTTTATTATATGTGTGTGAGTGTATATACATATGCATCTATATAACTATAGCTACATTTTGTATATACACAATGTATACATACACACAAACATATATGTGTATACATTATATACACCACATATAAATATATATATTATATATATATATATATATATATATACATTTATATATTATATATATATATATATATATATACATCATACATGCATACATACATACATACATACATACATACATAGACATACTTATATGCATATATTCACATATATATACAGATATATATATGGGTGTGTTGGTGTATAGAAATATGCATGTATATGGATATGGCTGTATCTATGTATAGATGTAGACACACAAATATACATATATACATACAAACATAAAATGTCCGTTCATACGATCGAATGAATCCACAATTAAAGATGTCAATGTGTAAAACCAGACGAGATGGAGATTATATTCAATACTCTCACTGCTAGATGCTCGATGAACCTACTAGAAATAGCAGCCAAATTTATCAAACCAAAACAATGTAATTCCCCCTCGAAAGACTGGATAATATAAGTAGGGGATGATTTTATCGCTTACTGAGGGGGAATTACATTGTCCTCGGCTTCAACAAGGTCTCGGATGAAGGTCATCACTCTCCACTCGAAGATTTGGTGCAAATATCTACGTCAGAGTGGATCCGAATGTAGGCAACTAAGAAGGATTTGGTTGCCTTTAATGTGGTGGGGAATTAGTTCTGAATGAATAATTACAGTCGATAGACATTTGGGATTCAGTCTTGAATACGTGGAATTATCAACTCCTGAATTCATTTTAAGCATTTGCGCCTTCCACTAACACATGAAGACTTAACGTAATTCTAAAACGTAAGGGATGTGACACAATAAGTCTGTTAAAGGCTGCTTACGAGAGGATTTCGCAGTGCTGTTTTGGTACCCGCTATTGGACGTCGTTGATTGGATGAGAGAGAGAGAGAGAGAGAGAGAGAGAGAGAGAGAGAGACAGACAGACAGACAGACAGACAGACAGACCGACAGACAGACAGACAGACAGACAGACAGACAGAGCAAGAGAATATAAAGAGAGAGACGAGATGTACGATGTAAAAGTTTGTTTCACCAACTGAAATCCATAACCGCGAATGTTTTCCGCAGCCTTTATCATATAAAAAAATGTATTTTATTGTACAATAAAACTATGTGGTTCCTAGCCTGATCCATTAGAACACCATTTTTATGAGGACCACCGGATTAGTTATATCCATATATGGAATATGTATGTATATATATATATATATATATCTATATATATAATATATATATACATACGTGTGTGTGTGTGTGTGTGTGTACAGGTGTAAAGCGAGCTTAATTTGTAGGTATATATATATACAATAAGCTACTTTTGCACACATACGGTCTCAGATTCAGTCCTGCTGTGCGGTATCTTGAGCAAGAGTATTCAAGAGTTTGATTATTTGAGTCTATGTATAAATCCGTCGTACATATGCAAGTTTGTGAGCGCATGCGCACTCGTATATGTGCGTATGTGATTACGCGCGTCTCCCTTTGCACCTTTGTCCCTTCAACATCGCCTGAGAACCGGTTTGATTTATAAGCAAGAGGTTTCAAAAACAAAACCTAGGGTCGATTTGTTTGACTACATTCTTCAACACGGTGCTCCAGCATGACCGCAGCCCAATGACTGAAACAAATAAAAGAAAAATATATTGATGGATCTAAATTTCAGTTTATGTGCACTCTGCATGTTTCTAATGATTAGGACTGTTATGTCGATTAAAGTGAATCTGCCATTAAAATATTAATCATCAAATGAATGATTTTATCTACTTCAGCTCACGTTTCAAAATATATTATCGCCATTAATATCATAACGTGTCGCGCGTGTACTTACCATTACCAAGTCAAGGGTTTTATATATATACATACACACACACACACACACACACACACACACACACACACATATATATATATATATATATATATATATATATATATATATTCAACAACAAATTGAGGAACGGCTATAATAGGCCGTTCGACCCACTAGAAATAGCAACCAGGGCTAACCGCAAATAGTAATAATTCCGGAATCAGAGGAAAAATTAAAAAAAACATTTACCCTGTTTCTATTGAATTTTTTGCTACCCTAATATTGATTAATTGATAATTTTCTGATTAATTCCGAAATTGAATCGGCAGTTTATATTTGCTGCCGATAAGTTGGCGCGAGTACGATGATTTTGAAAATTTTAGGTCAGATACTGCCGAGGCATGAAGGTAGCTGCCTCGTGTAATTTCTGTCCCTTTCTGGCTCCTTTACTGATGAACGCGTTGGCCTTTGGAAGATTGACTTGATTGAGTTTAATTTAATTTAATCAGGCTGGTTTACCATTAAAAAACGCTGAAACAATGCATTGTCTAAAGAAGAACAGGGTAAATGTTTTTTTTAATTTTTCCTCTGATTCCGGAATTAAGCAATAATACATCTCTGGGGCTACAAGTTACAGCAGCATCCACCCTTAAGGGTTATCCACATTTAAGTAGCAAGTATACCTTATACATATATATATTTTTTTTTATCTAGTTCCAGCTCATGAGCTATGGCCATGCTGGGGCACCTCCATTCGGTGTTGCTACATGATTTTACTTCACGAATGCTTTTTAGCAATTGACATTTGGTGTATGAGAGAGTTTGATGCAGCTGCCCTCATCTGCACCTCCTGCCGTGAAGTTGGTTCATCTGGGACATCTGAGAGGAAGAGATCCAGTTTTATTTTAAAGACATCTGCATCCACCCCATGCATGACTCTCAGGTCCTTCGGGAGGATATTGAAGAGCTGTGGACCTCTGAAGCCATGGCTATCACAGTATCTCGTCCTACATCTTGATGGCAAATTTGGAGTCCTTGGCACTATGCAGTGGCACCCAGTTCTGTCATTTGTGTAACTCTCGATGCCAAAGTTTGGGACAAGTCCTTCCAGGATCTTCCAGATGTATATTATGGCATATTTTTCTCGCCTACTCTCTAAGGAATAGAGTCTTAATCTCTTGAGTCTTTCCCAATAGCTTATAAGCTGCACAGAGGCTATCTTCTTCGTGTAGCTTCGTTGGATCGCCACAAGTTCTGTGATTAACTTGACACTGGTTGGTGACCAAAGCTGAGAGCAATAGTCAAAGTGGCTTAGGACAAGTGTCCTCCAGAGGACCATCATGGTTTCCTGGTCTCTTGTTCTAAAGGTTCTAAGAATCCATTCGGTCAGCCGCCTACATTTCATTGCCAATTTAGCAACATGCACATGAAAGGTTGCATCATTACTCATGTAAATACCCAGGTCTCGCACTGGTTGTGCCTCTGGGATTGCAATCCCTCAGGTCCAGTGTATTTATTGGGTATTGCATTTAATTTTGCATGCTGATAACATAAAGCTTGAAACTTTTTAGCATTGAACTGCATGCTATTCTTTTCAGCCCACTTGTATATTTTGTCCAGGTCACATTGCAGGTGCATAGTGTCTTCAGGGTTCTGTATTACCTGTGAAACTTTTGTATCATCAGCATAACATGTGATCGTGGCTCTCTCTGTGTGTTTGCGGGCATATCTAAGCAGGCCATTTTGAACAGTAGTGGTCCCAAAACAGTGCCTTCCGGAACACCGCTCACTATTTGCGTGTTATTGGAGGTGGCCCCATTGGCTACTACCACCTGACTTCTATCCTTCAGAGAGTCATGAAGCCATTCTCCCAATTTTCCAACTATGCCAAGATTACGCAGTTTGTGACATATCATTCCATGATCGATTTTATCAAAGGCCTTTGCAAAGTCGAGATATATGACTTCCACATTTGAGTGGTTGAGCAGTTGTTTCAGCACCCAGTCATAGTGTTGTAGGAGCTGAGTTAGGCAGCTTCTTCCTGGTCGAAACCATATGTATATATATATATATATATATATATATAGGCGTAGGAGTGGCTGTGGTAAGTAGCTTTGTTACGAACTACATAGTTCCGGTTTCAGTCCCACTGCGTGGCACCTTGGGCAAGTGTCTTCTACTATAGCCTGGGTCCAACCTAAGCCTTGTGGGTGGATTTGGTAAACTGAAACTGAAAGAAGCCCGTCGTATATATGTATATGTATATATCTATATGTGGGTATGTGTGTGTTTGTGTGTCTGTGTTTGTCACCCCAACATCGCTTGTTATATTTTTTTATGGCAAATAAGCAACTCTTTGTATTAATTTTTACGGTTCATAGGATCATAGTCAAGGTAGCTTCATCATTCATACGTGCCATCCTTGCAACATTCACCCATCTCTTTTTCAAAACATTCACTAGACAAAACCTTGCCTCTCTACTCTCACTTTCCTCTTCAAGTGATACTTGAAGAAATTGATGAGAGATTGACCAGAAAGGAAAGTGTTTGTCTCTAATCATTTCAGGCGCGTCCACCAGATATATTCTTTCGCCATAGCCACAAAAATAGCTCTTCCTTCCCGTTTGAAGGAAGATAGATAGATAGATTGATAGATAGATAGATAGATAGATAGATAGATAGATAGATAGATAGATAGATAGATAGATAGATAGATAGATAGATAGATAGATAGATAAACAGACAGGCAGATAGATAGATAGATAGATAGATAGATAGATAGATAGATAGATAGATAGATAGATAGATAGATAGATAGATAGATAGATAGATAGGCAGGTAGGTAGGTAGGTAGATAGATAGATAGATAGATAGATAGATAGATAGATAGATAGATAGATAGATAGATAGATAGATAGATAGATAGATAGAATGAAACCTACTGGGAAATAATGTTGCAAAAAAAATATCGATTAATTGTAAACATTGTCCTTCGGTGTAGTCGTTCATTTTGTCTGACAATATGTCGAGATTTATTTTATATTTGACTTTATAACATCGTGTATTACAGCTTTCTGGTTGGTTAGTTCACAATGTATATGATGTTAGTGTATGGTTTTAATGTTTATATGTGGCCCTATTTATTTATGCATGTGCGCTACTGGTTATTACATAAACATTCGTGAAATCCTATAAAAAGTGGATGTGTATGAGTATGTGCATATATTAAAAGATTTATAATACATCATCAACGTCGTCATCATCATCATCCTCATTGTTATTATTATTATTAATATTTTTATCATTATTATTTTATTATTGTTATTCTTATTATTAAGGCGGTGAGCTAGTAGAATCGTTAGCGGTATTTGATCTGCCGCTACGTTCTGCGTTCAGATTCCTTTTGGGGTCGATTAATAAAGTACCAGTGAAACACTGGAGTCGATGTAATTGATTAGTCCCCTCCCATTAAATTTCAAGCCTTGTGCCTTTAGCAGAAATTATTATCATTATTATTATTATTATTATTATTATTATTATTATTATTATTATTATTATTATCATTATTATTATCATCATCATAATCATCATCATCATCATCATCATCATCATTATCATTATTATTATTATTATTATTATTAGCATTATTATTATTATTATCATTATCGTTATTATCATTATTATTTAATCTGGCGAATTGGCAGAATCGTCAGCATGCCGGGCAAGTGTTTAGTTGCATTTCGTCCGTCTTTAGGATCTGAGTTCAAATTCCGCCCACGTCCACTTTGCCTTTCATCCTTTCGTGGTCGATAAAATAAGTTAACAGTTGATCACTGAGGGTGATGTAATCGACGCCCAACCTCCTACCCCCGCACCCAAATTATCATGTTCTGTAATAACCGTAGAAAATATAATTATTATCATTATTAAGGCGGCGAGCTGGCGGAATTGTTAGCACTATGTTTAATGACATTTCATCTGTCTTTACTTCCTGAGTTTTGACTTGGCAGTTCGTCGAGATCCACTTTGCCTTTCATCCTTTCTGGATCGATAAATAAGTACCAGTCAAGTAAAAAGGTTCGATGTAATCGATTCATTCTATGCGCCAAAATTTTAAGCTTTGTGAGAATGGATTGAACACACTTTGTTGCATAATACAACAATCGTTTCATCACGTTTCAGTTTAGTAGTAGATTGTTGCAGAAATATCATATAATAATGCATCTAATCTTTACTTTAGCAATATTAATAACTGTTGATTCTCCAGATATAAGCATAAACAGTTTGCTAAACCATATCTTATTCCACAAAATATATATCTCACATTGATTCTAGTATAATCATTTCATTAGCATTTCAAAGTTAATTGAAGAAAACAAATACTATTAGATTGTTAACCACAAATCCAGTTCAACAGATGAATAAAACAAAAAAATCAAAGAAAAATATGCTAAAGGTAGATGTGTGCTAAGTAGCTTGTTTACCAACCACATGTTTCCGGGTTCAGCTCCACTGCGTGGCACCTTGGGCAAGTGTCTTCTACTATAGCCTCGGGCTGACCAAAGCCTTGTGAGTGGATTTGGTAGACGGAAACTGAAAGACGCCCGTCGTATATATGTATATATATATGTGCGTGTGTGTGTTTGTGTGTCTGTGTTTGTCCCCCTAGCATTGCTTGACAACCGATGCTGGTGTGTTTATGTCCCCGTCACTTAGCGGTTCGGCAAAAAGAGACCGATAGAATAAGTACTGGGCTTACAAAGAATAAGTCCCGGGGTAGAGTTGCTCGATTAAAGGTGGTGCTCCAGCATGGCCGCAATGAAATGACTGAAACAAGTAAAAGAGAGTAAAAAGAGAGAGTAAATAAACAGATAAAGTATATGACTTAACTGACCCTATCTCTTAATATTCAATGTCTCCCCTAACGTCAGTTAGTCATTTGAGCGCCATAGTTCAGTATGATATCGCCTTCTTTTTTTCAGAGCTGTCCTTCACCTCAAACTGAGCTATAACTGAATCGCTATCTCATTACGTCTATAGTTCATATAATAACACGATGTGCTTGTATTGAAGATGTAAGCCACTAAAGCCGGTAAATAAACATTACGTACAGTGATTCGGGAATTTGAAATCATCTTCCATTCACACGCGCGCGAACACATACACTCACTCTCACATTTACACACACACACACTCACACATAATATATATATATACAAATACACACGCATACAGACACATACACATGCAAAGAAATACGCTATTAATAAGATGATGCATACTAAGGTAAAATTCTCACTGTCCTGTTCTTGTTACCACTTTCAACCTCCGCAAAAACTTTGATTTAATTTGCTTTGCGGGAAGGATTGTTTCAGGAGTAGATGAAACAGGGACAACTGATGAAAGGGGAATATTCTTTATGTTGCATGTCTCATTTCTGTGATTGTGTTTTCGTTGCTCGAAAAAAAAAGTTCGTTTTCTATGCTTTTGTTTTTACATTTTGGTTTCTGATTATGTTCAAGTTTTTTGATGTCCTGTAACCATATATGCATGTATATATACATATATATGTCGGTATGTACATATATGTATGTATATATGCATATATCAATATATTATTTATATTATATATATATATATCATATATATACATATATATATATATATATATGTATATACATATATATACGTATATATATATTTGCATATAATTGTCACTAAATATGACTAGGGTGTTAAAAAATACCTACATTCCTAAAGATAAGAGCTAAAATGTTCTAATTCTGTAGTTAAAGCACATGAATGAAATCATATACACAAACAGGAACAATAATTGTCCGAAAAATGCAGACCAAAAAGTCTTCAGACTAACGCGTCAGTTTCGCTAATTTCCGTTGCCACCATCAGTTAAGCCAGCTCGGTTTTCGGCTATTTCCGCACCTGTTTCCCTATTAGCTATATGTTTTCGTCATCCAAATTAATGGTTGATTTAACGATTCGCTAATCTGTATACACAAGATTAATGTAAACAGCAATGATGGCAACGGAAATTGCCGAAACTGACGCGTTAGTCTCAAAAGTTCGCGGTCGGTATTTTTTGGACAATTATGGGCTCTGTTTGTGTATGTTTTCACTCATGTGTGTTAACTACAACATTACAGCATTTTAGCTCTTACCTCTAGCAATGTAGATGTTTACTAACAGCCTAGTCACATTTAGTGACAATATAATTCTGCTTTTTGGTGAAGCATTGGAACCTGCTTTTTACATTAATTTTGTGTATATACATTAGCGAATCGCTAATACTAATAGAGAAACAGGTCCGGAAATAGCAGAATACCGAGCTGTCTTAACTGCTGATAGCATCGGAAATTGCCGAAACTGACGCATTAGTCTTAATTGTTTTCAGTCGGCAATTTTCGGACAATCACGGTCCCTGTTAGTGTATACCTTTTCATTCATGTCCGTTTACTACTGCATTAGGACATTTAAGATTTTATTTCTTGCAATGTAGGTGTTTTTTAACACCCAACTCACATTTAGTGAGAATTATAATTCTCCATTTTGGTGAAACATTCCAACCTGTCCTTTACATTAATTTTTTATATACATATATATGTGTGTGTGTGTGTGTGTGTGTGTGTGTGTGTATGTATGTGTGTGTGTGTGTGTGTGAGTGAGTGTGTGTGTGTATGTATGTATATACATATATACATAATGCTGAAAGATTTAAAAGGCCAGACAATGGAAATGGATTTTAAGATTTCAGTTTACGTTAAAATCTATTTGCATTGTTTGGCCTTTTAAATCTTTCAACATTATGTTCCTTATACAATGTTTCAAGCAAACTATAAATTCTTTATATATATATATATGCATGGGCGCAAGTGTGGCTGTGTGGTATGTAGCTTGCTTCCCAACCACATGGTTCTGGATTCAACCCCACTGCGTTGCACCTTCGACAAGTGTCTTCTATATTTCAGAGCGACCACAGTGAATTCGGTAGACAGAAACTGAAACAAGCCAGTGGTATATACGTGTTTGTGTATGTGTGTGTGTGTGTGTGTGTGTGTGAATGTATGTATGGATATGTTTGTCCACCATCGTTTCACAACCGATGTTGGAGTGTTTACGTCCCCTGAGCTAGCGTTTCGACAAAAAAGTGCGATAAAATAGGTATTAGGTTTACAAGAGAATAAGTCCTGGGGTCGATTGGTTCGACTAAAGGTGGTGCTCCAGCATGGCTGCAGTTAAATGACTGAAAGAAATAAAAGACTAAAGGTGTGTGTGTGTGTGTCTGTGTGTATGTGTGTGTGTATATATATATTCTGTTTTGACTAAATCAGTCATAATCTTTGTCTTCCCGATTTCATGTTTTTCTTTTCTATTGACAACTGCGTGGCAATTTTTTCTTCATGATTTTTTACTGAGACAGACTTAGAATTTTGCGAAAAAAAACCTTACATTTCCAAAGCTGAAAATTTCATCTCAATGATTACATTTAGTTTGCATTCACCATAGCTCTTCACCACAATTTTGCAGTTGCTGCAGTTCTTATTCATTATAATTTCTAACTGTATCGTTGTCATTGCAATTCGCCTATTTATCTCGTTTCCCCATAAAGGGTTCATCATAATGCATAAAGGAATGTCCAGGACAGAGAACGATGTAGGAGGTTAATAAAAAAATTCAATGTGACAGAACGTCAGATATATAATGGTAACAAATGGACTTATAGTTCTATTTATCTATATAAACATGTATATATCTAAATGGTTCCATGTGTTTGTGCGTGCGTCTCTATGCGTCTTAAAATTTCCTGGGGTGATATATCATACACGCACAGGCACAGTGTTGTACATGCATATACATATATATATAATATATATATATATTATAATATAAACAAAGTTAAATGCGATACAATAAAATAAAAATTATAATCGCCGGTGTACCAGTATATATATATATATATATATATATATATATATATACATATATATATATATATATATATATCCCCCTCCCTTGTTCCTACTATATGTATATATATATATATATAGTAGAAACAAGGGAGGGAGAGATTTTCGATAATCCCCACTGGTGAGCTGTAATGCAAAAAAATATATACGTAAAGTAAAAGAGAAATGCAAACAGTTTACCCAGTTTTAATATATTTTTTTATATATTTTATGAGAGAGTATTCTTTTTTCACTGGTTTCGCTTTCGCTAATCATGACATTGAAATCATGGTAATTTCGTATTTCTTTCACAAGCTTTTTAATCCCTGCTGTGTATGGGAGTTTGTGAATGAATCAACAAGTAGAAAAATTTAAGGGGAGGTAATTGGTGATCGTTTTTATTCGGGACAAGGTTCATTTTCGTGCAAGGTGTTAAATAAATATACAAAAACTGAAACAGTAAAGTAGTGAATGGTATATGAACATGAATTAAAACATACACTGAGACCAACGTTGGTTGTTCGTTTATATTTAAGCGTGTTCTGTATTTTTCGATAAATAAATTTTCTTTATTTAAATGTTCTTATACATGAATTGTTTCTTTGCAGTGGTAGATGGGGAAAACTGTGAAGTTTCGTTGGATATTACCTGGTTGAAACACATCACAGTATGCGTTCACTCAAAGGAATCTGTCTGATCTGTGTGAAACAGACATGCTCCTTATGTTGTGTGGTTCTCCGTCTAAGTGCTATATTGTCTGTCCTTTATAGTTATGTCCACAACCTGAACAAGTTATGACATAAATTAGATTCTCTGACGCACAAGTGAAATTGGTTTTAATTATGAACCTCTTTCCTTGTTTGAATAGGAATTCTAAGGCTTCGAGTAATTTTGGGCATGTTCCACAGTTTGGGCGTCTACATCTTCTAACCATTGGTTCCGTGTTTTCTGTGAAAAGATTCGCATTTGTCAGAAGTCTTTTCAGTGATCTGTGATTATATTTGCTTTGGATTACTTTATGTGTTTGCAGAATGCTGTTCATTTTGGGATCCCTAGTGAGCATAGGTAGATTTTGAAGAATAGTGTTGTATGTTTGATCGTTTCTAGAGTTGAGAGTTGGTATATACGGTAATGTTTTGAGATAAGGTGTCGTGTTACGTTATTCTAATGCCTAA
>NW_021834177.1:2500-5000 GCF_006345805.1 Octopus sinensis
GTTTCTGCCAGCTCGCTGTTTCCGAGAGGCTTTGATTTTAAATCACAGACGCACTTTAAGGAAACTGGATCAAGAAATATCAGAGAAGATAATTTAAGAGAGATGTGTAGGATATTTGATGTTGAAGAGGGCTGCCTGGAGGGTAGGATATCTCGCTCTGTATTTCTGATAACTAATTCATATTGACAGTGGAAAGTTCGTTAAAGGCTGCCAGTTCGCTGCTGCTACTGCTGCTGCTGCTACTGCTGCTTCTGCTGCTACTACTACTACTACTACTACTACTACTACTACTACCACCACTACTACTACTACTACCACTACTACTACTACTACTACCACTACTACTACTACTACTACTACTACTACTACTCCTACCACCACCACCACCACTACTACCACTATTACTACTACTACTATTACTATTACTACTACTAGTAATACTACTACAATTACCGCCACCACCACTACCACTATTACTACTACTAGTATTACTATTACTATTACTTCTATTACTACTAGTACTACTACTACCACTACCACTATTAGAAGTGCTATCACTACTATTACTGCTACTACTGTTACTACTATAAGTAATACTGTTACCACCACCGCTACTAATGCTACTAATATTTGAGTATAAAGATATTCGACTTTCCATCAACGAGAGAACCGTTTTTAAAATTCTGACCATAAATAAATAACCAACATTTATTCAAACACACACACACACACACACACACACTGGCAGTTATTTATGCAATTGCACCGACGCATGCGCAGAAACTCATATTCACAATCACAAATACATAGGCACCCACATGCGCACAAGTAAATACAAACATTTTGTACATAAAAGGAACAATTATAGTCTGTTGGTCGATATCGAGGTATAGGATGTTAATCCTGTATACACGCGAATAATACGCTGCACATACGTGTATATATGTAGATATATATATATATATATATATATATATATATATATATATATAATATATATATATATATATATATATACATATATACATGCGTGTGTATGATGGCTGCCCCTCGTTATCGAGTATGGCCATTGCACGAAGCTTAATCAATGTTGTTATCGTGCAATGCCTATGCAAGAAGATTTTTGTTTTTAAAGTGAGGAAAGGCTGTGCACTGAGTCAAATCCCACTCACTAAGCAATAGCAGCCATAATCCGAAAAGAAGAACAAGTCAACATCATCGGTAACCACTGAGCCGCAGGTTTTATGTCGGGGTTATCCCAGTTACCTGAGTTACCTTCTCCTAGACGGATGCCCTGACAAAGGCTAGGAGTCTTTCACTCCCAATGGCTTAACCGCACGATTGGGTATTCAGTCCGATTATTTCTATGTACCCGCTCATGAGACAGCTTTAAGACATTTATTGGATGGCCGTTGACTCTCAAGAGTTTCTCTGCCCTTTGATGGGTTTTGTTTTTCATCCCGCAGGGTGTCCAATAAACACCCTCTCACCAAGCAAGCTTGTGGGGGTTTCTGGTTTAGTCGCCGACGACCCGACCATGCAACGGGTTGTACTGGGTTACATGTTACCAGTAGCACTCGAAAGGCGACCTGACATAGCGCGTGTATAGAGATATATATATATCTATATATATATATATTATATATATATATATATATATATATATATATATATATGTATGTACTATGTAATGAATTACACAAGTCGACTTGTCATAATCACACTCTTATTCTCGACATATAGCTTGTAAAAGTTTTGTAAGCATTCCTACCATGGCCCGCGGTAACAAACTTCTCATGACTTTATTGTAATTTACATGTGCGTGCATGTGTGTGTGTGTGTGTGTGACAAATTTCGTATATTACTTTTTCAAAACATACCAACAGCAGCTCTGGTTTCCTCCATTCGTCCAAAATGGAATTTCAAGACAGCAGTCGATGAGTCGAACCTTTAAATAAGAACAAAAGAGGCCCTCTGTAGCTGTTGGAGCTGTAAGCATATACAGGTCTCCGGATGTGAGACTTCATTTGAGAGTTTAATACAACCACCGTCAGTGCAAATGAGATCACATCTGATCAGGACCACCAGTCAAACAGAACTTCGTCTGCAGTTCCCGTTGATTATTTCCCTTTATATGATTGACAATTCCACCACTTTTCGCTGACTGCAAGCTATCCAATAATTACAGGCCATGATTTTCTACTTTTAACTCCTTAATAGTCAAAGACTTTGGTCGTATTCTTTTACGTCATTTTATTTCTGACGAGGCTTTACGAGAACCAATTCCCCACTCGGACGCCTGGGAATACCAGCACTGATGCCATTATCAAACTATTGCATGCCATAAGATAAGCTTCTACGCAGATACATCGGGACTTGCTGTTTAATTCCTTGGTGCATGAAAAATATTTGCAGTTACTGTTTAATTCATGCCTTAACCACACACACTCACACAGAGGTATGTGTGTGTGTGTGACGATGTATATAACCTTGAGGTAAT